>NW_015505700.1:55727-59961 GCF_001515645.1 Sinocyclocheilus grahami
TAGAAATTTCTCTCTCTCTCTCTCTCTCTCTCTCTCTCTCTCTCTCTCTCTCTCACACACACACACTCATACACACACTCACACTCACACACACACACACACCAAATAAAACTCCAAAAGGACAAAAAAAAGTCCTGTTTCAAATTACTTAGTTAAAACAAGCTAAATCAATAATTATTGGTTATTCTGTCATAACTTGATCTCCTTACATAAAATTAACTTATACCTGTGCAGGAAACTTTTCCTTAATTTAATGAACAAGCTTATTTTCAGTTTGCTTAAGTATAACTGTTATAAGTATAAATTTAAAACACAGACCTTCCTTTTGATTTGCACATAAAATTAACTGCCTGTTGCAGAAACACTTTCAGAATGGTGCCAAAGACTTTCTAAGTCCATATTTAAGTCTTAAACTTGTGATTTTTTTTTGTTTTAAGTTTAGGGCTGCCACTAATTAGAGGTCGACCGATATGGGTTTTTCACTGGCCGATGCCGATATTTATAAATCAGGGCAGCCGATGGCCGATATATGATGCCGATATGTTTGGCCGATTTAAAAAAAAAAAATAAAATCTCATAAAAGTGAGTTTGAGTAAATGATTATTGCAGGATACAAGATAGTAATAGTAGTAGTAGTAGTAGTAGCCTAATTCAGAGTAATAATACATTGCTCAAAACGTAAGCACCTTCTCAAAACAGTTCTGAAGCATGCTTTTTGTTTATTTTTGCTGACAGACACCAGTGTTTCCCAGAGACATGCAAATTCATTCTCCACCAGCAGGAGGCACTGTTGGAGCAGGAGATATAGCGGTTTCCCCGGTAACGCCTGTAATCAATTAAGCACTGCGTTCACAACAAAGTAATTTTAAGACTAGCAAAGTCACTAGAATTATTAGGTTATTAAAGCACACGTGATCCAAGTTAGCCGTTACGCTTTCTCCATTAGTAAGTAATACAGACCCTCTCATCTCCCTATAGTAAGACAATCTCTGAGACAAGTCACGTCACTTGGCGGCCATCTTTGAAACGCCTCTCGAGCATGCAAGTGCAACTCCTATCTCTTTGAATGGGGAAACAACAAATTCTCCAAAACTGTTCACTAAGCTTACGATTAAATTTCATATTTTAAATCACCATATTTGACAACAACTGTGTCATAAATGTTATTACTTTTGCTCAAATAACGTTATAAAAAGCTTATTTTTCAGGCTAGATCAGCCAGTGCGCATGCACAGTCCTGAGCGCACATCTGAGCGCTGACTGTTTCTATAGCAACCGGGACTTCTAACGGCAGCTGCAGTGATGCACTGACTTTACCGGTTAGCGATTGGCTCTTTCATTCAGAAGCAAGGCTTCTTCCTTGAGCGGCCATTTTGAGCGTTGCATTTTTCCCCATTCAAAACTATACGAGAGACACGTCTTGGGTATTCTATAGTCTTTGGCTCACAAACGCTACTTTATCAAGCATTACAGGAGCTTACTGTGCAAATGTACACAGATATGACTGTGTGTGCATGACTGGGTGGGAGTACATGTTTATGCAGTTTTGTGTTCATTTTGCTAAGGCTAGTATCGCTATTACTGTTGTTCATACTTAGGATTAGAATTTGTTCTCAATTTTACCTTGGAACGCAGTTCATCCCAGCACAGTTTGTGCTACAGACATGAATGATACATCATATGTCATGTTAAGGGATGTGTGCTGTTACATTTCCAAATGGGGGGGGGGTGAAACAGTGAGCTTAACCATTTAAAGAGTATAAACAAAGTCCCTTTAAGACAAGTCATGTCACTTGGCGGCCATCTTTGAAATGCCTCTCGGGCATGCAAGTGCAGCTCCTATCTCTTTGAATGGGGAAACAACAAATTCTCCAAAACTGTTCACTAAGCTTACGATTAAATTTCATATTTTAAATCACCATATTTGACAACAACTGTGTCATAAATGTTATTACTTTTGCTCAAATAACGTTATAAAAAGCTTATTTTTCAGGCTAGATCAGCCAGTGCGCATGCACAGTCCTGAGCGCACATCTGAGCGCTGACTGTTTCTATAGCAACCGGGACTTCTAACGGCAGCTGCAGTGATGCACTGACTTTACCGGTTAGCGATTGGCTCTTTCATTCAGAAGACGGGGCTTCTTCCTTGAGCGGCCATTTTGAGCGTTGCATTTTTCCCCATTCAAAACTATACGAGAGACACGTCTTGGGTATTCTATAGTCTTTGGCTCACAAACGCTACTTTATCAGGCATTACAGGAAAGATTAAATTAAAATGACACCAAAGCTTTTCTGAAGACGGTCGGTTCTTTTCAAAGATACGTTCAAATAAAAACACCAGCGCTGCATTTTAATTTTGAAACGTGCAGTGATCAGTTTATTCAACGAAGTAATAACTCAATGTATGGGAAACACTGGACACTGCTATAAGTCAAATGGCAAAGTGATAACAAAAATAAAATAGTTCACACATATTACACAGCCTGCTGCTCATAACTGCTTAAGAGTGCACTGGCCATGGGCGATGACATTGTGGATGCTATTTTCGGACCTACACACATTTCTGTCAGGACCACTATCGTCAAAATTATAGATACTTAGCATAAAGTTTGGTTTGGCGGTATGGTTCTGTTCTGGGCAAAAACCTCCCTGCCCATCCATGCAGCCTGTCATGAATGAGCAGGGAGAGCAGCAATAATAACCCCCCTAGGGTTAACAGAACAGAACAAGGCAGATATCATTAATGTACTTAATGATATTTAAGTGTAACACTTTATTCAAGATAAAGGAGTCTGATTAGCAAGGAATATCAGAAAGCCATGTCCTGACTGTGGTGAAAGGAGGAGCTGGGGATGGAGGAGCGTAATTTGCTCCCGAGCAAGCTGAAAAGCTGCTGAATCTGAAAAGCTGCTGAATAATACTGAATAGAGCTTATATAGGAATGCCGCGATAGGTGTCGTATTCCTATAGGTAGATGTGATCAGCTGAGAATCAGCTGATGCAAGCTTGACTCACATGACCTGCCAGAACTAACGCTAGTGCTTAATTTCACGAGGAAAGTTAATGTGCACGTTATAATCAGCCCAGAAGTTTCGTCTGAATTGCATGTGTTTCTACTTTCACATACAAATGACTTGTTGCACTTATGAATATGATAACATTCCGGCATCAATTCTAGTAGGGTAGAAAATAATTACGCTTTTGAAACAGTCTGTTTTGCCCTGCCATCATTAGCTGAAGCTGTGTGTGTTAATCGACTGACAGCCCTAATATATATATATATATATATATATATATATATATATATACCATAGACCATATGAACGCGCATTGAGAAATCTGTTAAGTGATATTAAATAGACCAACTCCCTTTATTCTGGGCTCACCTTCTCATCTGTACATATTAATTATGTTTTAATAATGAAGAGGAGCATATGAGGTCTTTATATTCTTAGTCCTTTATGCCAGATTATGCCACGGTTTGTTCTGTCAGGACCACTATCGTCAAAATGATAGATACTTAGCATAAAGTTTGGTTTGGCGGTATGGTTCTGTTCTGGGCAAAAACCTCCCTGCCCATCCATGCAGCCTGTCATGAATGAGCAGGGAGAGCAGCAATAATAACCCCCCTAGGGTTAACAGAACAGAACAAGGCAGATATCATTAATGTACTTAATGATATTTAAGTGTAACACTTTATTCAAGATAAAGGAGTCTGATTAGCAAGGAATATCAGAAAGCCATGTCCTGACTGTGGTGAAAGGAGGAGCTGGGGATGGAGGAGCGTAATTTGCTCCCGAGCAAGCTGAAAAGCTGCTGAATCTGAAAAGCTGCTGAATAATACTGAATAGAGCTTATATAGGAATGCCGCGATAGGTGTCGTATTCCTATAGGTAGATGTGATCAGCTGAGAATCAGCTGATGCAAGCTTGACTCACATGACCTGCCAGAACTAACGCTAGTGCTTAATTTCACGAGGAAAGTTAATGTGCACGTTATAATCAGCCCAGAAGTTTCGTCTGAATTGCATGTGTTTCTACTTTCACATACAAATGACTTGTTGCACTTATGAATATGATAACATTCCGGCATCAATTCTAGTAGGGTAGAAAATAATTACGCTTTTGAAACAGTCTGTTTTGCCCTGCCATCATTAGCTGAAGCTGTGTGTGTTAATCGACTGACAGCCCTAATATATATATATATATATATATATATATATATATATATCATA
>NW_015505700.1:60358-112251 GCF_001515645.1 Sinocyclocheilus grahami
ATATATATATATATATATATATATATATATATATATATACCATAGACCATATGAACGCGCATTGAGAAATCTGTTAAGTGATATTAAATAGACCAACTCCCTTTATTCTGGGCTCACCTTCTCATCTGTACATATTAATTATGTTTTAATAATGAAGAGGAGCATATGAGGTCTTTATATTCTTAGTCCTTTATGCCAGATTATGCCACGGTTTGTGGTATGGGAGGAAAACACTATATACATATAGATTATATTAATAAACTGTATATTGAATTTGATCTTTTAATAGCACTATCTTAACAAATTAATCCATATTAAGTGTTTTTGGTTTTCTACGGGAGGTTTAAAAGTGCTTAATGAGAGACTTTGCACATTGCGTTCATATTCTGCTGTTCTGTGGCCACGGATTTGCGGGTCTTTTTCTCCTACAAATGACTTGCAGGAACCTGTATGTTATAGTGCTAAATTAGTTTTAATCGTTTAACCACCACAGCGTCTTGTCTCCATTGGCAACACGCACGATTTGTGTCGATTGCAAGTGACGTCGCAGGTAGCGGAGAGTGCAAGTGACTTCGTGATTTAGTTTATTTGTTCTTGTCTTCACCACCTGGCTACTTGTGTAAAAGGTTGAGAGATTCAATTTAAAAAATAATAATTAATATATTAAATTAAATAAAAAAAAAAAAAAGACTGCAAGTGACGTAACTTGCGGAAGTGCAGGTGTCTGAAAGTGCAAGTCTGAAAATGCAAGTACATGTCTGCCTCCAGACCCTATTGGAATTAAGTAAACTGCTCTCTCTCTCTTTATGAATAGGCCTTTGAATCATTGATTCACACGATTTGTTCAAAACGCAGATTCATTCAGTAACTAAACACCACTGTGTTGCTCAAAGATGCACACCAATTCTGCTATGGCTTTAAAGGTAATCTATTCTTTGAAAAATTGAGCAAAAACACATAATATTGGGTTTAAAATATAACACAATATCAACTTATCAACTTATCTTAAAAAAATCACATTTAAACTTGTGATATTCAGGACAAAAGCAACACTTGTGTTATAGCCTACTGCTCTCCCTGCTCGTGTGATATCATATATATATATATATATATATATGTGTGTGTGTGTGTGTGTGTGTGTGTGTGTGTGTGTAATACAAAAGAAACAATCTGACTATGATTTCATATGTCAGGCTTTACAGGGTTATTTTTTTTTTTACATTTTGGAACGATTCCCCTAACAGCCTACTAACCACAGAAAAACTCCTTGATTCTGTGTGAATTAACCAGGCTAAATTGCATATTTCAAAACGGCACAATTTACCAAATGGTGACAATATTTTTTCTACAATGTTCAGGGAATTGATCAAATGCCTTTTTTTAGTTGCAAAATTAATTTGCTCCAAATCCATTTAATCTATTGCTGTTTTATTCATTCAGTTTATCTGTCTTCTCTGGCAGTACAGGAAATTACTGTAATTACTGCTAAAAACATACACCTTGCACTTCATACACGTTGTATATGTATATTTTCCACAGATGTCATTAGACATTAAATGAACTGCAAGGATTGCAAACCATATGGGTAGTTATGTTTATTTTTATTATATGGGAGCTTTTGCACCCCTAGTAGCTACACAGCTGGATGTGGAGTGAGGTGTAACCGCTCGCACTCTGTGTTGCATTGATTGATGGTAGCCGCTCTCCTGCCTTCATCCAGAAATGTAGAGAGTATTTTTTTAGCAGCCATGCTCTGACAGAAACAGGATCACTGCGTTCGCTCACCAATGCAAATACTCATACACAGCAGTCTGCTGATCCCAGTAAATCTCCCAGACTCCTTCAGTAATCAGCCCACATGCTCAGTTATTATTGCATGCGATGATTCGCCTCTCCCACCTATCCACTGGCCCCTCACAGAACACTGTCAATGACAGCTGTTGCAGCAATGATCGACTATCAAAGTCTCACGGAAACCTTCAGCCAATTACTGTGCCTCTTGGAGAGATGCTGACATGAAAATAGGTTGTTGGGGGTGGTGATAACGACAGCGTGTGACTCAGAAGCTGGTGACCACCACCGCTGATGGTCGGGCCCACACAATATCTGCACCCACAAATGTTGACAGATTTCCACAGTATTGGAATGGCCATCATTCACAAAGTTTAATATGCGACTTTTAGGATCAAAAGATAATTAAATATTTGATCATTTGTTCATGCACTCTAAAAAATGCTGGGTTGTTTCAACCCAACTTTGGGTCAAATATGGACTAACCCAACCGTTGGGTTACAGTTTTTACATTAAAATTTTAACCCAAAAGTTGGGTTAGTCCAAAACATTTTTTAGAGTGTGCTTTCAACTGCTAATAAGATCAGAGCCGTGTTCAGATATACACCAAAATTCTAAACTATGATTGGTCCTAGAGAGTGAATTAGTTTCAGACTAGACTTTAGTATTTTTTTTTCATTCATTTTTTTCAGAGATTTTAAAAAGTCTTTGTTAAAGCATTAAAATGATGAACCAAGCCAACCAGCTACAAGGTGAATCACTTTTTATTTAGTGGGGGAAAGAATTGCAATCCTATGAAGCATAATCAAATTAAATCAAGGGTGAAATATAAAAACAATAAGTTTTATGTTTATGTTTTTTTGTTTTTTTGCTAAATATGCATATTTTTTATAGAGGGCATTCCCTGCAACCTCTTTTGGCATGATATGCCGGGATTTTGGGATTAGGAAATTGGGATGTTCTGCACAGCATCATGGGTAATGTAGTTTCAGTGAATTCCGCTCCTAGAGACAATTATTTTAAAAATTCGTAAATAAGCTTCATCAAAAGCATATACTATCAATTGTAATGTCTTTGATTACTTAATTTTATTAGGGAATTAATTATTATTAATTCATTCAGGGTTTGAAAGGACTCAAATCTGAAAATTCGAGGTCCACCTGATTAAAACTGAATTCAAATCTGATAGTTTACACTTTAAATCAACGGTCGTCCAGCGAGCTGGTGATCTCAGTATATTTTAACAACTTGAATCTTTGTATTTCCCTGGCCACGGGAAAGATAAGTAAGCTACGAGCTAGGTAATGTGATCTTTGGCAAAGGTTTTGACTTTAAAGTTATATGACACCAGACAATGATTCTTTATAAATGAAAACTAATTTATTGGCTATTCTAGATTACATTAAAACTAAGCTAAAACATACACATACACACACATACACACAAAGATTCAAGGAAATTAGTTAACGGAGTTGCATGAAGTTTTCTTGGTTCTAACACTCATTTCCACGAGTTAATTCACTGAGAGCCTGAGAGAATTCACAAAGCAGATATTTTGTCTTAAGTTTACTGCTTAAATCAATCATCAGCGTCAGTTCAGCAGATAGAAGATTTTGTTCGTTTACTTGCGTTTTGCTTTGGGTGACAGCTGAAAAGCTGAGTCGTTCCTCGTGGCTACTGGAGGGGATTCCGTGGCTGATTGACTGTTGATCAGGCGCCGGAATGACGTTTGGATGACGTCCTTTTGGGGAAGCCCTCGTTGGATTGGTTGCTTTCTTGATGACGTAGAGGCTTGAGCAGTTCTGCTGAAAAGTCTCAGTTTGCAAGGCTTTAAGTTCTTTGAAGATCGCGAAGTGTCAACTGAAGTGTTTGAGTTCTGGAGTCTCGCTTGTGCAATGTTACGGCATGGGAGCACTTTTGTCGCGCTCGCCAAGGCGGAAAGCCAAAGGTCTTGAGAGAGAGAGAGCGAGAGAGCGAGAGCGTAAGGGTTTGGTGTCCATTTTTAAGCAAGCTGACTTTTGTCCAGCCAGCAGGTCATTGTCCAATCAGATGGTGGCTGCGGGGCTACGCCCTGTGTGGTTCCTTTTTTTTGAAGTCACATGTTATTTGTGGGGAGTATTTCTGCAGGTTTTAATAACTTCTTATAAACATATCTTCACCGGAAAATGATAGAGAATATACAATGTACTATTATAATATAACCAATGTTCGGTGAATAAAACAAGCTTTCATTCAAGCTCAATATCGGATAGTTTGCATCCACATTAATTATCTTAATTACTAAAAGGTGTTTATACACATTGGTTAAACTTTTACAGGATACACATCACACATCATCAGACATAAACATATTATTTGTGAATATATTGCTCCGATACTTTCAATGATTTTCACTGATTGTCTTATGAATTGTCTGTGTACGTTCTGTTTCTTTGTCTGTGACAAAAGAAACGTAAGGGTTTCAGAAAGGGCAGGAAGCAGATGTTCAATGGGTCATGTGGCATCACGCTGTATATCCCGTGCTTGCAGGCCCGAGGGCGTGATTCAATTACTGTCCTTTTCCTGTTTAGATATAATAGTTACATTCATTGGTGGTCACAAGACATCGTGGTTTCTATATGTTGTGAACGAACTTTCCAGTTCTGATACAAAGAAAGCTTTGTTGTCTCCTGATTGAATTAGTTTAGATCTCATGAGTAGATGAGACAAGACTGACAGGAAATCGCCCCCGAATATTGGAGTCATGTGCTGGGATGATTCCATGGCATATCCGTGTCTGTTATGGATAGAAATCCTACACAATTAACAACCTCTGAACTCACAACACGCAGCAGCAACAGCACTCAGCACTGATTGAAGAGCATTAGAGGGCATATACTGTACACAGCAGGTGGTGAGCCATTCTTCTTTTCAAAAATATCTAGAGCAAGCACAACTGAATGAAACTGAATGCAGAGGTCTTGAGTTATGGTTTTAAAGTTGAACCATTTTTACCTTGACTGGCTGTTTTGAAGGGATAGTTAACCTCAAAATTAATATTCTCATCATTTTCACCCTCATCTTGTTATAAACCCGTATGACTTTATTTCTTCCATGAAACACAACATGAGAAATTTTAAATAATATACCAGTCATTCTTTTCTTTGAAATGTCAAGGAGTTTGACGAATCCAAGAGTATGAAGCCAAGCATTAAGAATTAATTCCCAAAACGTATTAGTTTTCTATTTGTTCACGGTTTTCTTTAACTAAAAAACTCAAATAAAAAAACCTATACATGCAATTCACTGCAGTTTCCAGCTGAAATAAACACTAGTAAAATGTCAACAACTTGTATTCCTTTTCACACAAACTATGATTAAAATGGCACATTATTGTTTAATAAACATTTATTTTCAAGTGGTTCTTTACATAATACTATGTTATGACCTCAAAACATGTTTACCATAGTGCATGATTTGTAAGCAAATACATTTTGTTGTGTGCAGTATGCATAGCTTTTCTGAAGCAGTAAACTTGCTCATTAGCTCACCTGGTACAGCATTGCACTTGCAATGCAGAGCACTCAGGTACAACTCACGTGAAGCACAAGTCACAATAAAAGATTTGAAATACAAAGAAGCAAGGTACTATTGGCATGGCTGCTTCAGCCAATGCATTTTTATGTCACGTTTGCTTCTGTTAACACTATGGGTTACATTTAGGCTAGGGTGTAGTCAATTTTATATTATGCCTAAATGTGATTGAGAATAAACCTTCCAGTGCTACTCACCGGACATTTGTTTTCCGAACTGCCACAATACATACATCGACCATATGACGTTGTTAGATTACATTCATCTTTTCTGGATAAAATTCAATGCGCTTTTAACATCACTTACTTTGAAAGTGTCGCAGAACATGCAATAATGACTCTCCCTGCACCATAATATAGTGTCATATAGTGCACAAGCCTGAACTACAAAACTGTAACCACCTCGTTGTGAGTAATGCATTATCTTAGCAGACAGTTTAGCATACCATCAATACCATGTATTTAGAACAAAGGTAGTGGCTGATGAAATAAATCTGCACCCTGTAGAGTTCACCTTTTAAATATTTGTGCTTCTATTAGCATGTTCTGTCTACTGAGCCTCAGGCATAAACAAATCAGCACATTCTTGTAAAAAAAAACTGTTGTTATATTAGCATATATACAGTACTGTATTTATGATGGCCGCCAATTATTTTGGGGCATTAGTAACAGCAGCCCTCACAGTGACTCAGCATAAGGTTAGAAGCAGCAGAGCTCTTCATATTACATAAAAATACAATAATAACAGTATTCAGCAGACCCTGCAAAACCCCGAACATTGCCTCCAACTTGTCTGATATGACTGTCCTCACATCACCTTCCGCTCTCAAACGAGGCATGTTTCCCTGCTGAACAGCTTTAGCAGGGGCTTTATGTGTATTCAAAGGCCATGAACTCATTTGCTCTACCCCCTAGGAGACTTTCACATTTTTGGAAGGAAAAATCATAAGTTTAATCAGTAGGTATCTATTCTGTGGCATATCAGTGGCTCTGCCATCATTAACCGGCTCATTAAGCCTTTCTGGCCAACTGTGAATGTCTCCTTTAATCTCTGATGCTCCCAAATTTAGATGTATGTTTTGCCCGGTACATTTCACACACCATGGGCACTGTGGTTTTACCGTCACCATTGAGCCCATTTGTAAATGAATGGGTTTATTTCAGTCAGTGAAGGATGAATAAAGAAACAGATGTATGGGCTCATTAAGGACACAGGACAAAGTCCAAGTGTTTCTGCAGCGCACTGTTTACTTAAACTGTGCTTTTGAATGTCATTTTAACAGTCATATTTTATGTGGAAATAAGTTAATGCAGTAGCTCGAAATCCTTGTTAAAAATGATTGTGCAACTTTTTGAGCAATCACAAAAACAGCATCTTATATATGTAACTACATGAGCAGAACTATATTTTCATAGTTGTTTTTGAGTTATGTTGAAATAATTGGTGAAAGCTGTATTGTTTCATAAAGAACCTTTAACATTCTTTAAACCTTTTTGGAAGCATACTTGCAATCTAATAATACTTGCAAAACCCATTTTGGAACCTTGATTTTTAAGAGTGAAGGGTGACTTATTGTAACTGCTTTTCCTTCAGTCTTGTGTGAACCTCCATACAGTGTCATCTAGCAACCAATTACATTTTAAATGAGAATTTATCGCAGTTAATTGGCCTTATTAATATTCAGTGGAATAACGAAAGAGTCCCACTTGATATGTTCCAGTTTTAATTGAACATATCTCAGCTCATAATCAAGCTATGCGATATACATCTTTTTAAATCATGCCTGACCATGCTTGAGGCACCTTCAAATTCTCACCCAAATCTACCACAGAGAAGAGATAACAAGCTTCAGCGCCATAGAGCGTTTAAAAATAAAACTTCAAAATGATAATGATGGAAGGGGATCAGAAACCAGAATATTTAACTCCAGGAACAGACAGAAAGATACCTGTAGGATCAGTCCTGTTCTCCATTACCATTTGAACTGTGGAACTCACAACCGAATAGATGTATGTGCTGCATAAGGAAGTAAACCTATAAAAGAGTACTGCAGATATTCATAAATATACTCTAGTCAAACTTATTTCATTTTAACTTACCTTGTATGTAGCCTGTTATTTATGCAACTGCTAGCTGTTGCTCTGGTATGCATTGAGAGTGCGAACATGAAGTTAATTTAGACATTTTTAACACAATTTTAAATAATAATGATAATTTATGTGATTGTATTAGAAGGAAGTGAGAACAACTAATATCACAGCAACTGATAGCAAAAAAACATAATTGTAAAAAATGGTATGATCAATAAGTCATGACAACATACTGTATGTTTTTACATTACTTTAACTCATTAAAATAAGCAAATAATTTTCTACTTTTTAAAACAAGTAATGCAATATTCAACTCGTTTTTTTAATGTCAGTTTAATGCAATTTAAGTTGAAATGACTTATACAGCGAAGTTGATTTAAATAAACACACACACACATGTATATATATATATATATATATATATATAATTATTTTATTTTTTTACAGTGTAACTGTATCTGCTTTTTTTCACCAAAAATTATGCCTTTCATTTTTTAACATGTTTTAAACATTACAGTTACAGAAAGAATAAAGAATCTCTTGGAATATTTCAAACTAACTGATATTGTTTCCATTTTCCATTTAGACTTTTCCAACTGTAAGACAGATATATGCTAATGTCATATATTTTTTTATATATTGAATTTCATTACATTGAATCAGGGTTGTTGAAGACATCAACTTTGTTTTTATAGTTATTTATAAATAAACAAATATTTTGGACTGTCTTAGAAACTGACTGATTCTAAACAAATCATTTAAAATGTAATTTGCAGCTCTCTGCTTGTCCTCTCATTAAACCTTTCTTTCTGCAGGCTAAAATGAAGGCAGAAAAATAAGCGGGTCTTTAACAGCGACTCACTGCCTGTTGCAATCAAGGCCTCCATTAATGGAGCTCTAAAGCACAGTCATTGCACAAGCAGCAGAATTAGTTAACGAGTAAAGTGTTTACTTTCATTTTTCCATTTCGTGTGGCTTTAGTTTCCTAAGTATCCGTTCAAGCGGGGATTGTCAAACTGTTAACATGAGTAATATGTTAATTGTTGCTAATGTCCTCCTCCGGAAAAGCATTTCAAACATTCCTTCCTCAGCTGTTTAATTAGTTGCATTGAAGTGTTTGTAATAAAGCAGGATTAGCTAAAAGGCCTAAAATGTATTGATTGTAGATGCTCCAGCATCTCATAATGACACCCGTGTGCATTTTGGTAATTCACATTTTGAATTATCTGTGAATTGCTGTTGCCATTTAATTATTGCGGAGTCACAAAATATCTGCTTAACATCAGCAAAATGGCGGAAAAGTGGCGTGCAAAAGCAAGAATGTATGTAATGGCTTAGTAACAGCATTCAAATTTGCATCCAACAGTAATTAGGCCCCTTTTATTTGAAATTGAATGTTTTTCCTGAAGATAGCAAAATTGTTTTGACACAAGGCTCTCCCTCTGATTTTCCTCATGAATGTATAAATGCTTGAAAGACTCTGATAATACTGTAATGTGTTGTTGTAATGCTACACATGCATTGCTGATTAAGACCCTTAAAGGAATCACTCACCCCAAAATTAAAATAGAAAGACAAATTATTAATATTTACTCACCTTAAAGTAATTGCAAACTTCTATGCTGTTCGTTAGGGATACATGAAACACAAAAGGGACACATCACAGTGACCAGTGATATGTCGCATTTAAAAGTTGTATGGAAAAAGATCCTTTTGTATTCCACAGAAATTAACCATATATGTATTTGAAACACACGACATTGTCAGACTCTGTTCCGTGTTTTGTGTGTTTTGCTTCCCATGTGTTTCCGTATGCCCATATTTGGTTATGTTCCGGTTCCTGTCCTCATTGTTTCTTTATTAGTTCATTAGTATCCACCTGTGTTTGTTAATTATCTCGTTTAGTTTGCGTATTTAAGCCCTGTGTTTTCATGTATTTAGCATCCGGTATTAACGTTGAGGTTGTGGTTCTTGTGTGTGTCGCTGCCTGCCTTGTGTTACCCCTTTTGGATTGTGGATTAAAGACTGTTTATTTATTTGTATTGAATTTTAAAACATTAAAATACATAAGTTCTATTTAATGAAAAAAAAAATTCTGACATCAACATTTATGTTTAGTTGCATCTTGGACTGTGGAATTTATTAACTTGCAAAACAGTTATTAAATAAAGTAAGTAAAATTGCCCCCTGGACAAAAGAAAACCTCTTGGTCTCTTGTTTATAAAGAATGAATGAATGAATGCACGAACGAATGAATAGATACATAAAACAGACATTGAGTACCTCATACCCTCACAGTGTTTATCTCTGTGTGATTTATTAGAAAGTAAAAAAAAATTATATATACGTACACACACATTACATTGACATTACATATAGTACTTTAGCAGATGCTTTTATCCAAAGCGACTTACAAATGAGGACAATAGAAGCAATCAAATCTAACAAAAGCGCAACAATATGCAAGTCATACAATAAAATGTTTTATTGTCTTATTTGGCAATTAAGTAATATCAAATGTGTGCTGTTGTACTAAATATGAGCACAGCTGATCGTCTGTAGGCACGAGGAAGCCAGTTATGGAGCATCTATATTTAAATAGTACAGCATGAATTAAATTAAATGTAATAACATTTTATTTTTTGCATTACAAAATTACAATTTTTAAGAGATTTTTAAGAAACTAGATTGCTAATATGGTTGGTTTATTTTTCTGTGACACTAAGAGAAAGAGAGACACTAGACTGACACATACTAATTGGGACATGGATTCTCAGTCTTAAAGCTTTGCACACATACATCGTGTGTGTCTGGGGATCTGAAACAGCACAAGATGAAAAACAAGATGTTTTTTTATACAAGATTATACAATATATATACGGAAGAAAGCCATAGTGTAGCACTTTATCTAATTGCTGTTTGAATGAGTGACTGATGAATGCTGTGAAGCTGCTGTCTGTATTCACATGCTTGTGAGAAAACAGTGAAAACTGCAGTGTGATGGGAAAGAAACACAACAAAAACTGATTTCAATGAATATTTAACAGAAATGTTAGATTTGAAAGTCAGAGCTCTGTTTTATTTTTGTGTTTAATCTGTTTGGTACAATAAAAAAAGACAGAGAGAAAAAGAGAAACTGGTTTGGGAAATTATACAAACTGGACTCAAATTCATATAAGCCACATGAGATAAACTGCATTGTATATGGTTGCATACTTAGAGGAATGGTTTACCACAAAAATATAATTTGTAAAGTTAATTTAAAAAGAAAATATTTGAAAGCCTCAGAAGAGGGGAAGATTATTGAAAATCTATTTCAGTCTGTTCCTTACAGGTTTAGAATGACATGAAAGTGAGTATATGATAGCAGAATGTTTTTTTTATTTTCTTTTTTAAGTGAACTTTCATTTAATATTTGGAACAGCTAATCTGTTACTTAAAGTAAAGGTTATTACATTTTCTTGTGTGTATTTCTTTCTAGAAATAAATATAAAAAGAGTTTTCAAAATATCTCACTATTAGATGGGTGATGACGTAATGCAAAGTATCACCAGCTTTATGTGGTGATGTAGTAAATAGTAATGGCCCACTATTTTTGAGGCTTAAAAAAAAAAAACTGTTGTTACTACAACCATGAAACTAAAAGCAATTTAAAGATGGCAGAGTACTGAGCAGTATACTGTTACATATACCCCCCCAAAAGTCAACATTCAAATATTTGATTAGATAACCATTAGATAAATTAATTTTAAATGCAATATTATTTTTATTTAGTCATTTAACAGACGCTTTTATCCAAAGCGCATTACAAATGAGGACAACAGAAGCAATCAATTGTAGTATTAAAATAACTAAAAACAGATCCAAAACTAAAAGCTAAAACTTTATAAATACTACTTATACACATTTTAAAAATAAATTACATAAAAATGACAAATGCATACAACAAAATGTCAAAACTTAACATGTATATGAAAAACAAAAAATAAAGCTAAAAACAATTCAAAATATTAAAGAACAAAAGGTATAAGAGTATAATGATTCTAACATGACACTAAGCCAAACACCAAAAGAACAACTACATAGTGTGAACGTCCCCTAGCCTTTTTAAGAAGAAAAAAAATTAATGCTATTTAATTCATAAATTAAGCTTGATATGCTTGAAGGAAACAGAAGGGGTGATGACGTAATGCAAAGTATCACCAGCTTTATGTGGTGATGTAGTAAATAGTAATGACCCACTATTTTTGAGGCTTAAAAAAAAAAAACTGTTGTTACTACAACCATGAAACTAAAAGCAATTTACAGATGGCAGAGTACTGAGCAGTATACTGTTACATATACCCCCCCTCCCCCCAAAAGTCAACATTCAAATATTTGATTAGATAACCATTAGATAAATTCATTTTAAATGCAATATTATTTTTATTTAGTCATTTAACAGACGCTTTTATCCAAAGCGACTTACAAATGAGGACAACAGAAGCAATCAATTGTAGTATTAAAACAACTAAAAACAGATCCAAAACTAAAAGCTAAAACTTTATAAATACTACTTATACACATTTTAAAAATAAAGAAATTACATAAAAATGACAAATGCATACAACAAAATGTCAACTTAACATGTATATGAAAAACAAAAAATAAAGCTAAAAACAATTCAAAATATTAAAGAACAAAAGATATAAGAGTATAATGATTCTAACATAACACTAAGCCAAACACCAAAAGAACAACTACATATATGTGTATATATACACACACACACACACACACACACACACATACATTCTGTAATGGGGCTGACAAGACGTGAGACATGTGGATCCATCTGCAGGCTTTATTTAAGAGACGTGGTAAACAGGCAGGGTCAAAACACTGGCAAACAGGTATATGGCAGGCAAAACAAGAATAGTCACTGGGCTAGCGTAGGTCACCGATAAGCAGACAGAATCACAGGGGCAAGACTAGAGGGAGAAATCCAAGAAAACAGGCAAAGATCAAAAAATGCAAAAAAATTTGTAGCTCAAGTAGTGTATTGCTCTTGTAACACAAAGCTCATGGGTTCAAACTGATCAAATGTACTCCTACATTTCAGTAGTTCAAAACTAAACATTCTGCAGGATCTTTCAACAGCATCCAAAACTGTGAAGACAAGGAAGTACATGTCCTGAAAAAGAAAAGTAAGCATATCCTTCTTTATGGGCATTCAAGTCTGGAAACAGACTGAGGAAAATAATGCACTGATATGCTGACCGCACATTAACTCAGTCTCAAGACCTTCACTAGGGACTATGAGTGTCTATCATCTTCAGCTAAACTTAGCAAAAACCAAGCAGCTATTCATCCCGGTCAAGACCTTGTCATTTCAATAGACAACTCAACCATCTCACCCATACAGAAAGCCAAGAGCCGTGCTCTTACTCTGGACAATGTCTTGGCTTAACATATAGCAAACACTGCCAAGTCAGACCTTTTCTTACCAGGGAAGCTTCTCAGGTTCTGGTGCAACCCCTCGTGTGCTCTCGTCTTGATTTGCAACAAATCATTGTTGGCTGACTTCCCAGGATATGCAATAAAACCTCTGCAGCTCATCCAGAATACTGTGGCCCAGCTGATATTACACTTTTCCAAGTACTCTCACGTCACACATCTGCTATGCTTCCTCCATTGGCTTCCTATCCCAGCCACAGTCAAGCTCAAAACACTTGTCCTTGCATGCAGTCCAACCAACATTTCATAATAGAATCAATGTAGGCATGATATAGATATAAGGTATGGACTTGTCCATGGGATCCATGTTAGCCTTATCTGAATAAGTCCCAGTATCAGCCCTAAATGGGTTTGTCCATGGCTTCCATATCGGTTCTGGCATATGTACTATATATACTTATTCAGATAGGGTCAACATGAAACCAATAGACAAAACTGATTGAGGGCACTTACCATCCTCTTAGCACTAGTATGGGCTAATTCAGATAGGGCTGAATTGGAACTCATGGACAAACCTATGTAGGGCCTGTGACGATCCCCGCTGCTTGTTTTGGTAGCTTTGTGAACGGTGGCTCCGCCTATGACTTACCCCAATCTGCAGTCCATTGTGCACACCTGTCGCTGTGGTTCAGATGCTCCTTCAAATAAGATTGCTAATCGAGCCAAAATTATGACTTGGGACATTGTTTGTGTAGCATTTGGTTTAAGATGGTTTTGAGCATCTGACCACACTACTGCATTACAAATTCAGCTAGGCACCCCGCAATACACACTGATAATGCTGACGTTTACAGAAATACCATTGTTGTTTCCGTTGTAATTTGTGTTATTATGGAAAGCAAATTTTTGATTAATAAAGCCTTTTTCCTTTGAGCTTAAAATTGTTTATGTGTGTCCCTCATTTTGTTGCTTCCTTTTGAGCCAGGGGTCATAACAAATTGGGGGCTCATCCGGGATTTGAACCTGGGACCTCTCGCACCCCAAGTAAGAATCATACCCCGGCCCCATATACCTCAAGCTCATATCGTGCATACTATGTCCCAATGATGAAATGTTGGCTGGGAATTGTCAGTGGACAAGCATCCTTTGTCCAGTTTACCCCAAGGACACAATGACTATCCCCTTTATACCCAAATAGTGGCATCAGATTCTCCTACACATGAGAATGACAGAGTCCCTGTCTTCAGTTTAAATTACCTTTAACAATACTATTACTAGTACAGCAAGATCTTCTTTTTAGTAGGTAATTTTGGAGAATGAAGCATATTTTGGTCTCAATTGTTCCATCATGAAACCAAGTGATTTATTTGGGTCACTCAGTTCACAAGTGATCCCAATAATTTGATGTTAGCATGTGGCTAAGCTGACTGTGTCAATATAGCCCAAGCATAAAACATAGTTTTACAGATCTCTTGACTCCATCTGCCAACTTGTAATTGGAGATAATCTCATTGCATCCTGGTATTGCCTTATACACAAAAACAAATGATTTGACCCTAGAATTCAGTTAAAATAAGGTACTGTATCTTACAAGACAGCCTAATGTTGCTGCTTCCTGTTTGGTGAAGACTTTGAGTCAGGCATCTAGATAAGCAGTTCACTTTGTTTTGGAACAGCTAATAAGAAAGCAGAATACTTGTTTATTTTCTGCTTACACCCTACTTTACTAGTTAAGGCCCAATTAGAATGAAGGTCTCCCTTTCAGCAGCAACATGGATACACCCCTAAATATAGACTGCTTGTGGCCATTAAAATTACCTCAATGTGAAATGTAAATAGTGTGCTTAAGTAGACTGTCCACTGCACACACTGCCTTTTTTATGGCACGTGTTTTCTTCTGTTTAAAATGTGCTTGTATTTATGATAAAAATCTGCTTACGGGACAGCACAACCTGTTCTCAAGTATTCCCCAAAAGCACCGTATGATACCAGTCAAGTTACAGCACACAATGCAAATGAGGAATAAAATTTGCACAGCAAGCAGGTTTTTTTTAAAAGTGTTTTTATGATGTTCAACCCCAGTGCTGACAGTTGATGGTGGTCTCATTTACTTACTGTGCATGTATGTGGCAACATTCTGAGCATGGGACAGGTGCCTTTAGGAGGACAGGTAAATTGGACAGGTGTTTTGGGGTTATTTTACCTCTACAACATAAGGGCCTTTGAGATTTGAGCTGCAGCTGAGTTGCTTTATACATATGCACAGCCCTTGTGACTGGTGTCACTGGGAAGACATACACAGAGCACTGAAGCTTATAACTGTTTCCTCGTCTGAGCACCCGTGTGTCTAGAAATATACAGGTCAGCAAAGAGATGAGGGGAAAGGAACAGGAGTATGGAAGTCAAAAGGAAAGGAAGACAGCCCCAATGGATATTAAATTATTTATTTTTCTTACAGTATAGTTTGAAGGAATATTGTAAGCAAACCATTTTTATTTTTTATTTTATTTTACAACGTGATGTGTACTATATCTGCCATACATTGAAAAATAAATAAATTAAATTAAATGAATGTTATTATTAAATGTATACGTTAAAGTTACATTACATGTACTTACTATAGTAATAACAGTATATTATGCATGATTATAAGCAATAGACCCTAAACCAAATCTTAACCCTAACCTTAAGCATATAATTAGTACATATACCCCCGGCTTCACAGGGAAGGCTTAAGCTATGCATGTTTGAGCTTTCTCAACTGAAAATATCTTGCTCTGACATATCTTAAAACATATCAGTATTATGTCTCAATGTTGGACCTGTAACGTTTTCTTCTAATGCATTTTTTTTATAAAAGCTGCTTAAATATCTGGATTTGTGTAATGTGTAACAGAATAATCAAATCTATTATTTATTAATAATTATTTAACATATATTATTTAATATTTTTTTATAATGGACTCTTACTGTAAATTTAAGAATATAATAAGCAGTATTTAATAACTTCATGTTATGTATACTGTGGTATGTATACATTATTTTATGTGATTTCTGAAATTGTGACAACATGCCACAAATGTTGTTCATTTCAAAGAAGAACAAACATAATGGCCTCATGAGTATTTCACATTTTCCGGTATTTTAGCCTTTGTCTGGGGCAACAGACATTGATTCCATCTTGTCAAATACAGGCAAAAAAAAAAAAGCCCTTAAAAGTGATCATACGAAAAATAAACTAATTAATTTTCATCCCACTTTGCCCTCAGATAAAGTGTAAAACAAAAAAAACCTCGGAAAGTTGCATTCGGACAAAGCATAAATAAGTCCATTAAATATTATCTGGCAGCAGATCTGCTGTGGTATACAAATGTCTTTAGTGGTTCCAGTGTGTGCTCAGATGCATCGGGGACAAGTGAACAAAGCAGTATGTAAATGCTCTTTGACATGACAGTGGTCTGTTTTTCTCTCTACAGAGCCAGCAGAGCAGCATAAGCCCTTGAGTCAACACACAGACACATCAGATGCCAAGAACTCTATATCCCATTATAAATAACAACGGACCCTATGAAACCACACTCCCTTTTTCTATCCCTTGGTCATTTCTGTCCTTCAGAGCCTTGCTCACAATTAAGATGGGAAACAAATTCCACGGTACGTATGGCTGGATGCACATGAGCGGCTAAGTTATAGTTAATTTTCAGCCATTTTAATGCCCGGGTCTAAATTTGTCAGTCAGAGTAATTGGAAAAGCCATTAAAGTTTATGAGAGCTGTGTGAAATGTTGTTTGTGTCATTATCGCTTAGGTGTGCATGGAAAGCCGTGGCTTTGAGCTTTCAGAGGTGAATGAATGACAGGAAGCTGTCAGCGGGTTGATCCTCTCGCTGTTGCCGCACTATCTTTCCTCTCCAGACTTCAGATCCTATCAGCGGCGCTCTCAACGAATACCTTGCCATCACATCACAGTAATTCACACAGAACCCCCCTTCCCAATCTCCCTTTCATTCGTTCTCCCTTCCCATTGCTTCGTCCCACAGGAGCGCCTCTTAGATGCTGAAGGAAAAACAATTTCAGCCCTCTACAGTCAATTGGCCCCTTTGCAGCAGTGCGGCATCATTCTGGATGGGCAAGCTTCACGCCGCTATGATTCTGCTGAGCTGCATCGATTAATGACTCAGTGCTGGCGATAAACTCTGAACTGAGATCAGAGCCAGCGCTACATTCGTTCAACACTGTCGAGCTCAGCTGTTCTTATTGTATACGGTAAATACGCAGTTGTTGCAACACTGTGATGAACATTGTTCTCCAGGGAGACATCTGAGAGCTTCACGTTAGGGATGGGCGGATCAATCCTCACCTAAAACTATCGATTCTAAAGTGCGTTTTTAACCATTAATTGTATTTATTTATCAAGAAATTTGGTGCATACAATAAGCTTCTAAGTGGAAAAATAGACTATATTAGTGAATAATTGTGTTGGACAGAACCATTTCTTACACGCAAATGCTGAAAGACAGAACCAATCAATCACAGACAGCGTTCGCTGCTGACGCATGGCTCACAGTGCTTGTTCAAGTAGGGCTGCTGTTCCCAAAAGCATCAGAAGCATAAGTAGATCTTAAGAAACCATTGCCACATTATTACATTACATTAGCCAACATAACATTGTTACTATATTTAAAATTAATTCTGAAAAATGCATCACGGGTTCCACACAAATATGAAGCAGCAATAATGATAAATGTTTCTTGAGCAGCAAATGATATTAGAATGATTTCTGAAGGATCATGTGACACTGAAGACTGGAGTAATGATGCTGAAAATTCAGCTTTGGTCAAAATATATTAAAATAGAAAATAGTTATTTTTAATTGTTCTATTTCTCAATATCGCTTCTTTTACTGTGTGTTTGTTTGTTTGGTTTTTATTCAAATAAGTGCAGCCTTTTGGACGAGCGTGAGACTTAAAAAAAAACTATATATATATATATATATATATATATATATATATATATATATATATATATATATATATATATATATTACAAAATCTCACTGACTCCAAACTTTTGTGTGGATGTAATATTTATTTTAAATGGGCTAGTTTGTGCAAGTAAATTTATTTAAACTGGTTGTTAAAAGTTCAAATGGATTGTGTTATGTTCTGTAATTGCTCTTAATAAATCTTTCAGTAAAAAAATATGCTAAAGTTTCACCTTTAGGGCTACAACAGCCTGGCAGCTTTTTACAACAATTAACCATGGTTTTATTACAGTAACCACAGTTTACCACAGTATTTGTAGTAAAACTGCAGTATCCTCAAATTGACCATGGTAATAATAATAATAATAATAATAATAATAATAATAATAATAATAATAATAATAATACATGTTAGTACTTATGTAACACCATGTTTATTTTTCACGAGGTACCCTCAAAGGTGCACCTTTGTAACTTATCTACGCTTAAAACATTCATACTTGTATGGTGCTATTATGCTCCCTTTTAAGGGGTATAGTTTCATCTTTGAGGTTACTGCCCCAGTAAAGGGCTAAAATACAATTATAGTATATTTTATTTCTGACAGTGTAAACGATAAAAGGCCTATGAAATGTTAAAAAAACATGGCTTTAAAATCTAAATGAGTATAATTACTGATTATATTATTTTAATAATTTAAAAGATCAGTTTATTTTAGAGGTTTCGGTATAGATATCGACGATACTGAACTTGAAAATATCGGTATCGGATCGAAAATAAAATAAGGGGTATCGCCCATCCCTACTTCACGTCCCATTTCTTGAATGATATCAGTACAACGCTGTGTTCACTGCGTCACTTCTGCTCGTGGGACTCGAAATAAGTGCATCGGCCCATTTCGTTGGAGGTTTGGCTTGACACTGATTCTGTGTTCATTTTTTTCTTCTTTACATTCATGAAGCATGACACTTATGCACAATTCCTCCCTAAAGCACTGCAGAAACTATTCCGGGAATGCAGTGTCCTGCATTATGTAACAGTGGAGATGAGTCTGGGAGCAAGCACACAGCATTAATAATGAGAATGTACAGAGCAGGTTACACTAATGTAGTGTGTTTTGTTAAGAAAAACACCCTCCAGTCACGACAGAACAAGAATATCTAGATTTCCTCTGGAAATTTCCAATTTTTTTCCAGCATCACACTACAGAAGGAGATGTAGCACATCATATGACAGTATCAAAATCAAAGAGCAAAGCATTCAGATATTTAGATCTCAACTAGTAGGTCTCAAAATGGCATTATATATGTAATGATACACAATGATATTAAACAATTTCCGATTTCATTGGAGAACAATGTTCATTGCATAGTTATTAAAGCAATTTATTTAAGGGGTAAAACAGTGGAATACAATCTAAAAAGGAATTATGATGTGTTTATAACTCAAGTGTACACTTTGTATGTGAAATATTTAAATATATATATATTCATTTATAAAAGGTATAATTTTCAGTTCCATATAAAGGTCTTAAAAATTTTAAGTCACATTTTGCATATTTTATTTAGGTTAAATTTAGTAGTAGAAGTGCTGTTTGTTAAGAGGGGGGAGCAATAAGCTAAGGCTTCAGTTTATACCATTTCCAGGTAATATGTAGAAATTATGTATAATTATTATGGAATTGTGTATGAGGATTGAAATAAAAAATATTGATGAATTAATTTAATTCAGTTAATTTATTATTGTGGTTGTTGTGTTGTCGAACCCAAATCATGCAATCTCACAACAGACCTGTGGTGCAAATGGAGTGGGTTGAATCGGACTCTTTAACCCTTAAACAGGCAACGCACACCACATGATACATATTCTTCAGTCTCTTGTAGGAGGCATGAGAAAGAATTTTTCATCCATCATTATTATTATTATTGAGGTTGTTTGGAGTATGGGGGTCAAATGACTTGGTTACAATTTTCTGTGCTTGTTTTGTCAGTTTGACCTAAAGCCAACATGTATTCCCATGGGGCTGGACATTCAGAAAATTTAGAAAGTAGGCATATATTAATCTTACTTTTTTTCAGCAAAACAAAAGGCAAAACATTTGTGAACATTGTCTTGAGATGTTGAAAAATAAAATGTAGTCATATGTTGTTCATGTTTTTCACATGTTCACTTTTTTTATATATAGCACTTTGAAATATGCGTATCCCCTGAGACATGTTGCCAGATTAGGGTATAAAAAAAGGATTATCCTCAATATTGACAATGAATGGTGTCACAAGGTAAACTGTGCCCCCTGTTCTGGTTATTTCATTATTTTGAATTCTGGGGTGGGATGGGGTGGTGTGTGTGTGTGTGTGAGGGTTGGGGTGGGGTGTTTTGAGGGGGTTTGGCGTTCCCCGTTGGTGGTTATGGGGGGTGTAGAAATCACAGAAAATACACAGTAATCACAGAAATCACATACAATACAAGTGGGAGCCCCTTTATTAAAAAAATTAAAATAAAAAAAAATATCCGAGGGGTGGGGTGGAGGGTGGATTGGGATTATAAATTGCAATAAGGTTAGGGGATCCCCCTCAGCAGAAATCGCATTCCAGTGCCAGGGGCCCCTAGGGAAGATCCGTAGAGGCCCCTCCTGACACCTGGGCCCCCTGTACACAGTCCCCGTTCTATTAATAATTTTGAGTTTAAAAATGGTTAATATTTGCATATAAAACTGATATTATTACATTTAGTTGACTGCATCTTTGCATTTTTTAACTAGATTTTTTTTCTTGCAGGTTTCCCACATGCAGCTAATTTTATGGTAGAACAGGGGTGTCCAACCCTGCTCCTGAAGGGCCACCATCCTGCAGCATTTATCTCCAACCCTGATCAAACACATCTGAAAATTAAAAAAAAAGTGTGTGTGTGTGTGAGGGTTGGGGTGGGGTGTTTTGAGGGGGTTTGGCGTTCCCCGTTGGTGGTTATGGGGGGTGTAGAAATCACAGAAAATACACAGTAATCACAGAAATCACATACAATACAAGTGGGAGCCCCTTTATTAAAAAAATTAAAATAAAAAAAAATATCCGAGGGGTGGGGTGGAGGGTGGATTGGGATTATAAATTGCAATAAGGTTAGGGGATCCCCCTCAGCAGAAATCGCATTCCAGTGCCAGGGGCCCCTAGGGAAGATCCGTAGAGGCCCCTCCTGACACCTGGGCCCCCTGTACACAGTCCCCGTTCTATTAATAATTTTGAGTTTAAAAATGGTTAATATTTGCATATAAAACTGATATTATTACATTTAGTTGACTGCATCTTTGCATTTTTTAACTAGATTTTTTTTCTTGCAGGTTTCCCACATGCAGCTCATTTTATGGTAGAACAGGGGTGTCCAACCCTGCTCCTGAAGGGCCACCATCCTGCAGCATTTATCTCCAACCCTGATCAAACACATCTGAAAATTAAAAAAAAAATCTTCAGGATTACATAAGAAATGACATGTTGCTACATAAATGACATTGTATGACTGATTAGATGTGGAACAGGACAGTTGACCTCAAGAGGTGGAATTGTCCACCCCTGAGAATGAAGACGAGGAAGTTCAGAAAAATACAAAAAATGTCTGTGCCTCAATTTTAGGACACTTAGGCATGTCATGCATGCAGCATATTTTGAATATTACACATTTGTTTGAATCTAATAAATCATAGAATTATTGATGACTTTGGCTGTTTTTATACCCTAATAGGGCAACGTATCCTGGGATATACAACTCATAAAATCCAGACTATTACACAAATTCCTTTGAATTTGTTTTACTTAAGTCCAGATCATAAAAAAATGACATGAAATGCTTTTTTGCTCATCATTTTCCACTGCCTGTTTTAGGGTTAATGACAAGCCCACATAACTCCATCAATCAGACTTAGTTTGCTTTAATGCATTCTTTCTTCTGTTTGGAAGAGTTGTTTAGTTTCTTCTACATACACTGGCCACTTACAGTTTCATCTATTCAGTTATACAGTCTTTGAACTCTTCGACAGACATGATTAAAAAGCATAATTAACCTACAGTGACCGATGATTTTTCAAAGTCGAAGCAAAGTGATGCTGTCCGATTAGGAGCTTAGATGAAGTCAATGCACCTTGTGAACTCTAAACTCTGTCAAACTCTGTATTTCTGTACTCAGAGTATGAAACTGTTCTCCTTTGAAACCAAACTGATATTAGCCAGGGGCGAAAGTCAAGTGTGTTGAGTGTGAGTGTGTGCGCTTGTCCTCATGTAATTCAATAACGCCGCAAAGTCTCAGTGCTGTGCTTTGCTTGTTGGTAATAAAACAGCTCAACCCGAGGACATGTCTTTCAGAGACAAAATGGAACCTTCTAATGAAGCTTTAATAGGAGTCAGTTTTAATAAATCACCTCACAGTTCCTTATCTTCTTTTTGGGGATGCACAGTCTAGCTGCTTATGTATGATTCAAGACATTTCCCTTTTAAATTTGTAGCTTTGGAATGCTGTTGAAAGTGATTTTTACATTAGGTCATATTAGCCTGGGTCACATTAGTCTCAGTCTCAGATGGCACAGCAACAAAACACCCACATACTGTCTGATGCATGTTGCGCACAAAAATGTAAATTTGTCAAATCTGATTGGAAGACTTCAATGTGATTTCCGGGAGTCAAAATGCAGGTTTTTGTCAGTCCGTTATACTGAGTGCCTCCATTGAAGAAAGTAATTTTATTCGCCAAGTCTGGTAAAGTCTGTGACGTGAAACATTCAAAATATAGTCATGAAGCAAATAAACAGGATATCCTGAGTACAAATGTCAATTATGTTTTGTTTTCAGAGTTACATTTGGGACGAATGGACAATCAGGAGTCTACACGTCCTTTCTACTAATGAAAATGGTGTTTACAACCTTTCTCTGAGATTTCTGCACCATTATTTGAATGAGTTTTCACTTTGTTGACCTGTTATTGTGGTATGGAGCTTAGTCAGGGTAGATGCAATATTTATATTGACACAAATGAAAATGAGGCCGTATAGGATGAAAGTTCAGTCCATTCAATATCTTATACTGTTGTGTACAAGTGTCTAACGTTTAGCCGCAAAAAAAAGAAGAACAAAAATAAGACTAGAAAAAGAGTGTTCTGAAAATTTGACATAACCTTGACCAAGACAGGACAACATATTGAATGGACTGTCTATCCCTCACAGCCTCATTTTCATTTGTGGCTTTGTGTTCATCCTGAAAAGGTCATTTCCATTTCAATTCAGATGCACTCATCCCTACATTTCCATCAAGGCGAACTCTTGTTAAAGGGAAAAAATTTTGCCAAGCAATGGTAAATGTGATCACACCTTATGTCTGTGGCCACAATAGTTCTCGGCCTGCAAAGTAGGACAGATGTATGGCAACAGTGAAAAATCTAGCTTTACGTGACCCATTCTGTGAACCTGTCACATGGGTTAACAGGATGTGCTGTGTGTCTATATACTAAAACTTTGAAAATCGGCACTAATTCTGTTTGAGTCCTGGCTGGCTGTAAAGCTTGCCATGAGGCGTGTTTGTCAGTTCTTGGAGGAACTCTGAGTCTGCTGAGAAATTTATGATTGACCGTCAGAGGGGATGTGGGCAAAAACACTTCATCAGGGCAAATGATTGGTATGGGAGCAGTAGAGTGTCTCTCCAGCCCCAGGAAACAGAGTCTGAGAAGGGTCTCACAGTGAACAAACACAGAGATGAGAAAACAATAAAACTGAGCTGTATATCAAATTGACCGCTGCTGCAAACTTGAGAACTCAGTCCAGTGTTATTTTAGTATCACTGATATATAATTTTAGGCTTTGAATTATATGTTTTCATATTTATTTTTTGTGAACAATATGAAGTAATAATTCTTACAACGTTGCATAGCTGTTACATTTTGTGTCTTCTTCTACTTCTTCCTATTTCAGTCACAGTAAGGTTTAAGTTGGTTAAGGATTTGGACTTTAGTTCAGACTGTTTTTCGACTCATACTTTTTCTTTTTATTATATTTTGTTTGACTTCCTTTAATGCACAGGACTGTGAAAGGACAAACAGGACACAATGGCAGAGAAAAAAGGGAAAAGAAAATACCTCAAGCCAGGACTGAAACTCGGTTTCCCAAGGCACAATTGCACTGTGTTGAAGTTGCACTTGTGTTAAGACTGGGTTAAAACTCACAAGAAAAATGGCTCAATAAACATATTAAATAATGATTAAGTGAAAATCTAAAAATACACAAAGACTTGTATATTGGTTCAGTGGTAGGGAAGGTAAAACATCACTGCTAAGTACAAGAACATTAGAAGTCAATGTCAAATTGTGAAAGTATTAAATCACTTTATTTGGTCTTCCAGAAGTAGATGCAATTAGGAATCATTGGTTACTATTTATTTACAACAGAACAGCACAACCCAGATGTTCAAATTTGTGCAACGCATTTTATGTTTTTTTTAACCTAGAAGAGTACAAGTTTGGCTGTGCACAAAGGCTATTTCTAAAAAAAAAAAAGAGAGAAAAAAAGGGTAAATTCCAACTTTGCTATGACAATCTGGCACTTTTGAATCAGCGACTGTAAGTATGTTTTGTTATTAGTTTAAGTATTTGCTATTGACTGTTCAAATGCAGAGTTTTGTGCAGAGTAACACATCGTGTGTGTGTGTGTGTGTGAGGGGAACAGGGTCACATCACAGGAGAGTGAACTGCCTGTCAGAAATCATAGCACGTCAGCTGTCTTAACCGCGGCTTGTGTACTGCATAATCACTGTGTCTGTCACGCGACTCTGTTGCCCTTTCTGAGTTTTTTTATTTAAAATTTTTTACTGATGGTAAAACTAAGGACATTATTAACTGTCTTGATATTTACTTTAAAAGCTTAAACTCACAATTATGATAAGGGGCGTTACATTTCCGACGCGTGCTTGTGGTGTTCGGCCAATCACAATGCACTGGGTCAGCTGGCCAATCAGAGCAGACTGCAGTTGTCAAAGGAGGGGGCTTTGTTGAAAATGAGGTGTTTGAGAGAGACGGGGCATAGAGGACCTACAATAATGTACAGTATTTGAAAAATGTTTTTCTTTGAACATTAAAGCATGTCAACATATTCTGTTACACCAAATACACAAAATAATCTTTAAAATAGCATCATATGACCCCTTTAAACTATATATCACAGAGATAGAGATGTATCATGAAATCTCAATTGTTAACATTAAATAAAAGGCCATAATTAACAGTAATTAGGACATGTGACGTAAGCAACATCCACTTGGTGTGCCTAAGGCCAATCAGGAAGAGAAAACAGGGAAGGAAAGTGCTGTGGAACAATATTGCAAAAACGTCACCTTTCGGCAGGTTAATGGGATTAATTCAGATTGTAGTGACTGTATTGTGGATCCATTGACCTTGGACCTTGCAGTCCAGAAAACAAGATAACCTGTCTATGGATCTGACCCCTCTGCCAGAGCAGCAGGCCCGTTGTGACCCAGACATTAGCTGGAAATGAAACCCCTCCAAATTACAACACAGGCCCGAGGAGGCACAGAGCTGTGATTCTATGACTAGGAAATATAACTTTAGGTAGTGTACCTTCTTTTTCTTCAATTTTAATTGTTGTTCAATGTTAACTATATGGAAAAGAGCTACAAAAAGTTTCTCTGACGACCAAAAAAAAAATCTAATTTGGTGCTCCATTGATAAATAAATATACATCTTGGTTTGGAACTAAATTAAGATGAGTAAAAAAAATGACAGAATATTCCCTTAAGATTTGTATGTTTTTCTCTTGATACAGATAAAATGTTGGCAAATAGTATTTGTCCAAAAAAAAATCCCTTCATGACTTTGGAAAGGTTTGCAGAAAGCATTTGAAATAAATCAATCTTCAGCAAATGAATATTAACAAGGTGATAGATTACAAAAAACGATGCTGTTGTAAGGGAAACAGGTCAATAATTTAGCTCAACCTGTCTATGGATCTGACCCCTCTGCCAGAGCAGCAGGCCCGTTGTGACCCAGACATTGGCTGGAAATGAAACCCCTCCAAATTACAACACAGGCCCCAGGAGGCACAGAGCTGTGATTCTATGACTAGGAAATATAACTTTAGCTAGTGTACCTTCTTTTTCTTCAATTTTAATTGTTGTTCAATGTTAACTATATGGAAAAGAGCTACAAAAAGTTTCTCTGACGACCAAAAAAAAAAAACTAATTTGGTGCCATTGATAAATAAATATACATCTTGGTTTGGAACTAAATTAAGATGAGTAAAAAAAATGAAAGAATATTCCCTTAAGATTTGTATGTTTTTCTCTTGATACAGATAAAATGTTGGCAAATAGTATTTGTCCAAAAAAAAATCCCTTCGTGACTTTGGAAAGGTTTGCAGAAAGCATTTGAAATAAATCAATCTTCAGCAAATGAATATTAACAAGGTGATAGATTACAAAAACCGATGCTGTCTTTCTTGACAGCTGCTCTGCTTTACCCATAATCCTTTGCATCTGTTTTCACTAGTAGTGTAACTCATATGTTGCCTTCAGACATATCTTAAAACACACACACACACACACACACACACATTTTGGTTCTCTTGCCCTCACAGTGCACTTGTCAGAAGCAGTGAAACCCCTTCCACCGAATAACCTGCAGCACTTCATGTAGGTGACACATGCATTTAGACGGGGATGTTCAAGTGTCCGGCCAGCACTTTGTACAGAGCTGAGGCAGCAGCCTGTCAGTGTTCTGATCTCGTCTGTCTGCAGACACAAGCTCTAAAATTAAACAAGAAATATGGGGCTTTAAGGCTGTCAAGACAGTCTGCAGAGAAAAAGGTCTCTCATACCCACTAAGATATTCAAAAATAAAATAAAATAGGTCTCAAATTGATTTACTGTATGCCCCTCTCTGTTTTTGTGTTTACTGTAGTATGTATCTGTTTATTTGCAATAATAAAATTACAACCAGATAAACTTTAAAAATAGCAACAAAATCAAAACTGACCCTGTTTACTTTCTTAATAAATGTTGGGGCCTTATTGGGTAAATTCATCCATGCACATTATTAAAGCTTGTGATAATTAAACATTTAATGACTTTAGTGTTTAGTCTCAGACTAAATTGAACTGTATGTAGATAAATATTAAAAAACAAGGAATTCATTTTTCAATCACTGCATCAAACTCAAATCAGATGTCAGCATTTTACAGCCATTTTCTTTAGCTACCTTCAAGTTCTCCTGGGAAATTTCTACATTCAAGCTCAGGTGTCGTAGTTATAATGTGATGTGTTTCATTTTGGTGCAACAGAATGAAAGCAAATAATTAGGGTTGTGCAAATGTTCATATAGGATGTGTAATTGGCGCTATGTATTTTATTATTCTCGTCCATCCACAGAGAATGATGGGAAATACTACTTTTAAATTTGTGCCTACTGTATACCTTTATATGGCAGAAATACTAAAATGGTATATGTTAGTATGCTATAGTATATCAAATTCAGGTATACTGGACATTTTGTCATCTGGGCGTTCATTCTTTCTCGAAACTTCACATATAAATTTTAACTAACATAGCCATTATTTTCCACTCGGAATATCTCAGATTGCAGCATTTAAATCCATTTTAAATGCCTTTTCATGTCTTTAAATAGAAAAGATCAAGTTCTGGTACATTCAGTCACTGTTTCCCGATTGTGAAGTAGTTCTCAAATGGAGCTGGAGGGCAGTGTTCAGTAATTCTCTAAACACACTCAGTGCAAGGAACTCACACTAGCAGCAATTTAATTCGATGTATGGAATTCATTAAATGAATCTAATGTTGCAGAGGGAATCTAATTTGTTCAGGCACAGAAGACTGAGCCTTACTTTTCCAAGAGTTCGCCTGGTTTCTGAAACAAATGTGAACTAGACAGAATGGCTTTTTAGCACATTCATTAAAACACATCTGAGCCACCACAGTGGCGACATCTTCCCTTTAAATGTCCCTGCTCTCCAGCGCTGTCTTATTTCACTGGAGCACCATTATTTTTATTCAGGTTCATTTAAGGTAATTCACGAAAGTCAGCCTTCAAGCCACTAAACTGTGGGTGTTAACAAGCTCTTGTCTTTTTTGCTTGTGGTGAAGAGTCGCAGAAGTTTCATTTGTGAGAGCTTTGTAAATACTTGTGAGTGTTCCAACTGGCTCTGCTCACTGTGCGCTGATTAGATAATGTCACTAGTGCAGCAGAACAAGCATTTATCATATGCTGAGATGTCATTTATTGTTGTAATGAGTATACCACCTTTAAAAATATATCATAAAACATATTGGAATTTAAGGGCAGTGGAAAACAGAGATATATTACAAGGAACATGTAGAGGTATGTTGATACTCTTTCACCATGGATAAGATTACAAGGGAGTCTAAGTCTGATTAAAAACAACATGCTCAATTTCATATGATGGAAAATATTTGTGACTCATTCCTCAGTTTGTAAAAAAGAGCCAAAACTGGATGAACTTCTTGTGGATGATTTGGTCAATGTAAACAGTGCTGAACATCATATTCTTTCCATGTCACGTCTTGATATCCCTAGGGAACTAACCATATAATAAGAGAGGAGTTTTTCTCTGAAGTGTCAAGGGAGTCAACGTTTTGAGAAAATAATAGTATAAATGCAATGTGAGATAAAAAAGCACTATAATGCAAGACCAGCTGATTCTCATAAGACACCTCTTCAAGTGTAAATGAGGGGTGTATAGAGTGGGAGGAGCCAGTGCCTCTACTTCACTGTGATTGGCTGATTATCCTGCCAACAATATAACATCAACTGGTCTACAATGTAGCAAAGTAAATACATATGACCAAGTTGCAATGATAAAACAGTTGAATAGTATATACAGTATGTAATGTTGTTATTCCAGCAAACCTTTAGTTCACTGAGTCAGTGAAGTTACAGAGAACGTTTGAATTCATGTATTTCATACGTTTATTTTTATTTATTTTTTTTGTCAGGGAATTATGTCACATCTTCTGAAATATTCAGTGTCTGAGATATTTGCTTGGACTGGATCGAGCACACATGACAATTTATGAGTGTTTTGGGTTAAAGTTTTAAAACTACGTAAGAATTATAGAGCTCCCCAAATCATAGAAAGGTGTTTTTTTTCAACAGGTAAGTATACTTCAGAATCAAATTAAGATGAGATTGAAATATTGTAATCTCAATGCACAGCAATTTACAGACTGTGTCATGTGTTATGTTTGTACTTTTGATTTGCCAACAGTATTGTTGATATGCTCCAAGTAAATGAGCCAAAAGCCATTAAATATCTTTGTTAATCTTATTTCACCTTGACATTTGATAACCTTGCCTAAATCTGTCTATTGTGACATCATAAACAGCTCTTATGATCGAGGCAGCAGGAAACTTGCTCGCTGCATCAAGGCTGTAAAGTGAGAAATGACAGAAAAGACAAAGACCCTCATTGAGTGATCCCCCCCAACCCGCACTCAACCACCTTTCCAAAAAAAAAATGTATAATAATAATTCACAAGCAAAACATGTTTCCTGGGTTCCACATTCAAGTGAATGCCAACACCACACAACCAGATGGTGGTTGCTCATTGAGTGATCCCCCCCAACCCGCACTCAACCACCTTTCCAAAAAAAAAAATGTATAATAATAATTCACAAGCAAAACATGTTTCCTGGGTTCCACATTCAAGTGAATGCCAACACCACACAACCAGATGGTGGTTCATCTGGGGTATTTGTACTAATGCATTATATTTATTTCTTTATTTTTTTCTGTCCAGTTCCCTAGTTTGCAGAAGCACTTCTAATGGAGAGGCTTGATTTTTTCATTCAATATTTGAATATGAGGCTAATATTGCACACATTTGACAACATGGGTTGAAGATATCCGAATGAATCAGGTTTTTATTTTCTTAATAGAGGATGATGGATTATGCATGTGATGACTCAAACAATGCATAATATCACCTTGTGCTTGGCTTGAGTCAATCAGTTGCCACTTGGGTATGCTAAGCAGAGTTTTTGTATTTTTATTATTTTACTTAGTTATTTATTTTTTTAACATGACATTATGTTTTAAATTGACAAGATTTCACACATACAGGTGTGTTGTAAATGTCTTTCTTTATTTTTATATTATATTTTCTTTTCTTTTTAAAAAGCACATATTAGCAAATGGCACACATTAATCACAAAGACTGCATTGTCAATTTTGGCAAAGTTATCAATAGACAAACTTTTAAAAGACTCTCAAAGTAAAACAAAAGCATATGACAAAAAAAATTAATGGCAGCTGGCTTATTTAGTTGGAGCATATCCTTATGATACCTCTGGCAACTTATTGGCTGCAAATTGTAAAATCAAACAATATACAATATAAACAATATATAAATGGTGTGTAGGCCTACAATCTAAGCTGAACATCGCTCAATATTGATTTCAACTTGTTTGACATGTAATTACCCAAAACCTGTCCTAAAACAATTTCTGTTGTCAGCAGAGCATAAAAGGAATAATTCACCCCAAAATGAATATTTGCTCATCATTTACTCACCATCATGTCGTTCCAAACCTGTATAAGTTAATTTCTTATGTTGAACACAAAATAATATATTTTGAAGATAATGATGACAAAATTTCCATTTTTGGGTGAACTATTCCTTTAATTTCCACTTTAAGACGAAACAGGAAACGTCTCAGGTTACGTATGTAACCATGGTTCCCTGAGTAGGGAACGAGACACTGCGTCCTCTAGGGGTCGCTATGGGTAACGCCTCATCGTGACCCGTGTCTGAAGCATAAATTGAAAAAACACCAACAAAAACAAGTTGACCGGCGACAGCCATGACGTCACTACCGGTGCGAATATAGTATAAATAGGCACCGGGAGCACACATCATTCACTTCTTCATCTGAAGCTTGCGTCCGCAGCATGGCAAGAAACCTAGAGGACGCAGTGTCTCGTTCCCAGTGAACCATGGTTGCATACATAACCTTAGACGTTCCCTTTCAAGGGAATTTCGAACTGCGTCCTCTAGGAGTCGCTATGGGGAATGGTATACCCACGCCACCATGCTGAGGGGAGTGCATGCCAGAAAACCATGGCGAGCACTAAGTACCAACTCTACCATAGCCATGGGAGTTGCCCCTGGAATGTTAAGACGGCTGTGCATGGCGCGATCCATAACTTCCAAAAGCTCATCATACACAGGGCAGGAGGATTGGGAAGGCTCAGCCTCAGCTTCTTCGCCCTCCTCAGACATTTCCTGCTCTTCCTGGGCTGAACCCAGCAGAGCACTGGCCCCTGGATCAGACGATGTTAATGAAATAACATCATCCTCCAGCGGCTCACTCTCGTCCACAGCCGACGAGCACGAGAGGGAAAGCCCCTCTTTAAACTCATCGGCCAGATCCACTTGCGATCCCCATGAGCTCATTGCATAGTTTGTGTGTGTCATCAGGTGTCAAATAATGATGACAAGGATGCACACATCCTCTAAATGCTTTGCTAGTGCTCACCATAATGATATGAATAGAGATCGCTCATACCACAGAAATGCACGCTTCAAACAAAACAGTCAGTGAAGACGAAGAAGAGGATGATGTGTTCTCCCAGAGCCTATTTATACTATAGTCTCACCGGTAGTGACGTCATGGCTGTTGCTGTCGGTTGTTGGTGTTTTTTTCAATGTATGCTTCAGACACGGGTCACGACGAGGCGTTCCCCATAGCGACCCCTGAAGAGGACGCAGTTCGAAGTTCCTTTGAAAGGGAACTCATGGATTGTCACATATGCTCCGCCTCTTGAAGCCGAATGTCTCAGACACTGACCAAATATTTTAGTACAACCAGAGAATCAGGTATGTTTTTGCAGTTTTCTGTGACAAAGTGTAATGTTATATTAAGTGAAAATTTGAATTAAAAGTGTCATAAACCTGGAATGAGTCCGTGTACAGTATGTGCTGTTTTGTCAATAATTTAATGGAAATTCAGAATGTTTTATGCATAAAATCTTGTTGATTTTAGTCTGTGAAAGTGTCATTCATTATAATGCATGTATGTCACTTTCAGTTTGACCTCAAAATGTTTCTTTAATATTTGGTTTCTGTGGTAATCAGGAAGTTTTAATGTTTTTTTTGTTTGTTTTGTTTTTGTCATAAAACTTGTTCAGCCAAGAGACTTGGCTGTTTTTGAGTGTTTAGCTTTTGCTCTGAGCAGGAGCTAAGTATAATGTAGAGAAACCTGTAATGAGTCTGTTCACGTACAAAACAGTCTTGTGTCAGTGAGGTGCCAATAAATGGCTGATTTTGAGTAACTCCTTGAACTGGTGAATTATCCACTTCATGACTTTAAATACTTCAGAATTCAAAGAAGTGTTCAGAAAAGGTACTATTATCTAATTCAGGGTTATTAAATAGGCTTTTTCTTATTTAATTCACAGGCAGCAAAACCTTTCAGTTAATGTTTTTTTTGTTTGTTTTGTTTTTGTCATAAAACTTGTTCAGTCAAGAGACTTGGCTGTTTTTGAGTGTTTAGTGTTTGCTCTGAGCAGGAGCTAAGTATAATGTAGAGAAACCTGTAATGAGTCTGTTCACGTACAAAACAGTCTTGTGTCAGTGAGGTGCCAATAATTGTCTGATGTTGAGTAACTCCTTGAACTGGTGAATTATCCACTTCATGACTTTAAATACTTCAGAATTCAAAGAAGTGTTCAGAAAAGGTACTATTATCTAATTCAGGGTTATTAAATAGGCTTTTTCTTATTTAATTCACAGGCAGCAAAACGTTTCACTTATATCTTTGATTTTGTGCCAAATCAGAGCCAAAAGTGCCATTTACAAGCCATTTCATACCCTCCATTGCATTTTAGTTCAGTCCCTTTTTGCCACTTTTACTGAGAGCACAATAGACAGGAAATAAATTGTCCAGAGGAACATTTTAGTCAGAGAATGTTCTTTCATAGCTCCCATATGGAGTTCTCAGTTATGCTTCTATGAAGTACCCACTTAGTCTCAGACGTTTCTTGTAAAACTTAAAAATAAAGATGGACATGACAAATAAAAATAGACACAAATTAGACCATTTTTGGCATCCTATAGGACAAGGGTGTCCATTCCTGCTCCTGAAGGGTTGCAGAGTTTAGATCTAACCCCAATTAAACACACCTGAACCATCTAATTAAGGTCTTAATAGACATACTAGAAACTTTCATGCAGGTGTGTTGAGGCAAGTTGGAGCTAAACTCTGCAGGACACGGGCCCTCCAGGACCAAGTCTGGACACCACTGCTGTAGGAGGAAATAGAAGTAAAAAAATGAATTAATGTTGCAACTGAATGTCTCTGACACCGACCATTTCAGAGCAATGGCCTGTGACCAGAGGATCAGGTATGTTTTTGCAGTTTTATGTGACAAAGCGCAACAACTACTTTTGTTGTGATTTCCTTGAAAATAACTGCATGCCTTAGAATGTTCATCAGCCAATCAGATTCAAGCGTTCAACAGCCCTGCAGTATAATGTAAGTAAGGGATAATTGACGATGGGCTGTTGAATGAGTCTGTGTAAATAATGCACACCTGAGGTGGTGATTGTGTTGTGGCCATTACACCTCAGGTGTGCATTATTTTCTAATAATTCAATGGACTGGAGTCAATTATTCCGCTTTTACTATGGTTACCACACCTCAAGACATCGATCGTTGGAATTTAAACGGGCATTCATCCATTTTTTGTACTTAAAACGCTATTGTGAGTAGGACTAATTTCTTACGCATCTCATCCAACGCCTCGTTGCTAATTCCAAAATGTCATTTTAGACCTAGTAACGGAGGCTTAAGCCATTGATAGCAGACTAATGCAGTTAATATCTAAGTTAAGAGAGAGAGAGAGAGAGAGAGAGAGAGAGAGAGAGAGATTAAACATATGGGTAACACTTTATAATAACTTCCATTAATAAATTATTAACAAACATTATATAATGTTTAACTAATCATTGCTTAATATATATTAACATCTAGAAATATGAGATAATGTGCTTGTTAATGTTAACTAATTAACTTATTAAACATTACCAAATGATTAACAGATCTGTATTTAATGTACATTGAAACACAAAATTACAAATGTCATCAAACTTTCAATTCATTTCATCATGCATTTAAAAAAAAACAAAATCTTCAAATTATTTTGACAGATGTTTTACAATGATTAAAAGCTGAATTAATAAATCATTAACAGACATTATATAATGCTTAATGGATCATTAGTTAATGTTTACAAATGTCATTAAACTTTTAATGCGTTTTAAAAATCTACAAATGATTTTAACAGAAATTATACAATGATTACAAGTGTATTTGTTAATGTACTTTTGAATGCTTACAATTAGTAAACATTAGCAAGCCCATTATTTCACGTTTCTAGGTATGTGAATATATATTAACTAATGATTAGGGGTGAAACGGTTCCCAAAATTCACGGTTCGTTTCGATACGATACAGTGTTGTCACAGTTCGGTACATTTTCAATACAGTAAAAAGAAAGAAATGCATGAGAAATTTCCTTGATTTTTAAAATTTTTTAATCATGATTTGTTATAGGTGATTTGTTTTGCCCTGTTTGAATCAGTTGGACATGCCTGCCTAAATGCTACGGGGATAGTTTGTAGAGAGTGTTTGTCTCCTTGTTTCCGTCTAGTTCCATAATTCTGATATCGATAGGAACAATATTTTAAAAAGCCTCAAACTGCCAAGAATGCCCACAACAGATGTCTGTACCTACAAACTTCTGAAAAATGAATCTTGCCAAGTCTATGAAACCTCCTCTTATAAAACTATATAACATTTTAGGGGAAAAAACTGCACAAATAAACGAATGTTCACCTTTTATTTGTATTTAGCTTTCATACAAACAAAAAAATGTGAAATCACTGTCAAATAAATGTAAAAGACTCTCAGGCTCACCTTAATAATGTTAATATATTTAACTTTAAACTATAATATAGACTAAGTATTCTTATAGATTGAAACAAAAGTGCTTCAGCTTGGATAAAGAATAAGAAAAGTACTCCAAGTTGCTGCAGAAAACAAAAAAAGAGAGAGCAATGACAAAAACATGTTTCTGGAGACGGGCTCATTCTCTGCCAGCAGGAGGCGCTTCTGGAGCGGTAGTAACAGTGGTTTTCCCGGAAACGGCTGTACACAAAGCAGTGCTGCACTCATGAATGCTGCTTTATCAGATAAAATAAAAATGCCATCTAAACTTTTCTGAACACAGTCGGTTCCCTTCAGAGATGCATTCATATAAAACACATGCGCTGCATTTTGATTTTGAAACATGCAGTGCTCATGTTTATTCAACGAAGTCAAACAGCACAAATAAATCAATGTATGGGAAACACTGGTAATGTTTATCGAAATATCGGAAATGTGTTTAAAAATCATATCACCGTTATTGAAAAAAATTATATCGCCATATATATTGATATTAAATTATTGTCCAGCCCTAGTTACTAGCCATAATGCAACGAACAATCTAGTCCAGCCTATGCCTGACAGAAGCAGTGTGTTTTTCTTTGGGGGCTGTTACGTCATTTGGGCTGCCTTGTTGAGCGCAGTGGCACTGAGAACATTTCACACACTTTATTTTATTTTCAGAATGAAATAGGATTAGTCCAACAAATTGTTCGGTTTGAAATGCGTACGAAACCGAAACCCTCATACCGAACGTTTCAATACGAATACGTGTATCGTTACACCCCTACTAATGATCCGTTAAGCATTACATAATGTTTAGTAATGATTTATTAATGAAAGTTATTATAAAGTATTACCAGCATGTGAATTACATTTTTGAGTCTGTGCGTCTCTCAACAGTGTTCGGCAGCAGCATCTCTACTGATAGTGAGACTTTATGTTAATTTTCTTCAAGAACAGCACCGTTGTTACCTCGCTTGTGAGAAATGTTATGTAGCTTTTAAGTTGCTAGACTATTTTACTGACAAAAGAGTAGATAACAACATTAGCGCGTGTATGTTTCCGTGTGTGTGTGTCTGTAAGGGAGAGAGAGTGGGAGAAACAGATTATGTGCTTTCCGTACATCATAAAACATAATTATGTGGCAAAAACAAGGAAATGATCTGTCTTTTTATTCTATTGTTTACTATATTTATTAGTGTTTTTGTTTATATTGCTGTTTTAGGCTGTAAGGACCTTTGAAATAACTGAAACATGTAATGGACATGTAATGCAGTCAAGACCTGCCTGGAACTATGTTCACCGTGCATTTCCCTAAAAATAATTACACAAACTAGAACGTTCGTCAGCCAATCAGATGCAAGCATTCAACAGCCACGTAGTATAAATAAAACATATATCCACCTTTTTCTTCAAAGTGGAAGTAAGTCTATGGACAATACTTCCGGTTCATTAGCCGCTATAGGGAAATAAAGAGAAGAATTTCAACATGCAAAAAATGGTCAAACTGTTTGCACTACAAACCAGTATGTTAATAATTAAGATAACACATTCAAATAATATGGTAAGACACAATTTTCAATATCAAGCAGCAAAACAAACTGTTTTGTACAGCTAAAAATAGAGATGAGACCGGAAGCTATACCCATAGAATTTGCAAACGGCCGCACCCGTTTTTATGGGAAGAAAAAGGTGGATAATCTTGCTGATTTTAGTTTCTAAAATGTCATTCATTATAATGGATGTGTGTCACTTTAATTTTGAACTCAAAAGGTTTCTTTAAAGGGGTCATATGATGCTATTTTAAAGATCATTATTTTGTGTATTTGGTGTAACATAATATGTTGACATGCTTTAATGTTCAAAAAACACATAATTTTTCAAATACTGTACATTATTGTAGGTCCTCTATGCCCCGCCTCTCTCAAACACGTCATTTTCAACAAAGCCGACTCCTTTGACAAGCACAGTCTGCTCTGATTGGCCAGCTGACCCAGTGCATTGTGATTGGCCGAACACCACAAGCATGCGTCGGAAATGTAACGCCCCTTACCATAATCGCGAGCTTCAAGCTTTCAACGTAAATATCAAGACTGTTAATAATGTCGTTAGTTTTACCATCAGTTCAAGCCCGAAAGGGCAACAGAGTTGCGTGACAGACACAGTGATGATGCAGTACACAAGCCACGGTTAAGACAGCTGATGTGCTATGATTTCTGACAGGCAGTTCACTCTCCTGTGATGTGACCCTGTTCCCCTCACACACACACACACACACGACGCGTTTCTCTGCGCTGCGCAAAACTCCGCATTTGAACAGTCAATAGCAAATACTTAAACTAATAACAAAACATACTTACAGTCGCTGATTCAGAAGCACCAGATTATCACAGCAAAGTCGGAATTGACCCTTTTTTTTTTTTTTAGAAATAGCCTTTGTGCACAGCCAGCCTTGTACTCTTCTAGGTTAAAAAAAACTGTCGTCCATAAAATGCGTTGAACAAATTTGGAGATCTGGGTTGTGCTGTTCTGTTGTAAATAAATCTTAACCAATGATTCCTAATTGCATCTACTTCCGGAAGGCCAAATAAAGTGCAGACAATTACTTACAATTTACTGTGGTAATCAGACAGTGTTAATATTTTTGTCATAAAACCTGTTCAGCCAAGAGACTACTGATAATAGCAACATTTGGGTTTTGGAATGGTAAATAATAACAGAACTTTCATAGTTCATTTTTGGGTGAATGCCTCCTTTAAGCCACATATCTCTGGTCTGAGGGATGATAGATTCTTGGAGGCAGTGCTTGCTTGCTTCATTGATTTTATTTATGTTCTGGGGATGGTCTCACCTCACACACCTGAACTCCGAGCTACTTATGGAAGGATAGGTTGATATTTGTCCCACCCTTAGGCTAATGTACTGAGTCCTCTGTCTCTTTTCATAAGCTAGCTGGAGCTGATGAGTGCAAACACATTTGGCAGTCAGTGTGCCACCAGGGGGGAAATCAAGGGCTGCTGGGAAGGTTAATTGGCAAAGGAAAATAATTGGCCATTGGGCTCCATTTGTCTGATAAAAGCAATTGGTAGATAATTTTCATTATTTCAAACTTCTCATAGTGTTTTATGCCTTTTAAACTAAAGATTCCTTTGCATAAACTCTAGGACTGCAGTTCACCGTTACAGTCTTCTATAAACAGCCAGTTCAATATGGGCTGATATACAGATGTGATCAGAACAATAAATGAGACAATTATAGTCAAATGGACAGTTTAATGGTCATACAATACATCATAAAACAGCATTATGTATAGGAAAACATATGCACCACAATAGTTCATCTGTATGTGAGTGTGTATGCGCATGTAATTTAACTTAACAAATCTGTTCTTAATGATGTTAACTTTTAGACAAGCTCTCCGGGGTTGGTTTGTCTTCCTCTTTTGATGTGTACTCGGATGTACTCAATCACATAAATTTCTTTAACTGACTCACCACTCCAGCATTCCTAATGAATGCTTTGAGCTTCGGTCTGGTGGTGAATAAAGGTTGCAAATCTCACCACATTTTTGAGTGTTTAGTTTTAGTAGAGCAGGAACTAAGCATAAAGCAGAGAAAATGGAAATTAGTATGTTCAAGTACAAAACAGTCTTGTGTCAGTGAGGTGCCAATACATTTCTGATTTTTGAATAACTGTGAATTTGTGAATTATCCACTTCATGTCTTGGAATACTTCAGAATTTGAATGTTCAGAAAAGGTACAATTATTTAATTCTGGTTTTAATTGATGCCTGAAGTAAATCCAATGGCTTTTTCTTATTTAATTCACAGGCAGCAAAACCTTTCACTTATACTTCGGTGTTATGCCAAATCAGACTAAGTGCCATTTTCTTCCCATTTCATACCTCCTTTTCATTTTATTTTTGGCCCTTTTTCCCATTTTATTGAGAGCACAATAGACAGGACATAAATTGTCCAGAGGAACATTTGATTGGTCAGAAAATGCTCTTTCATAGCTCCAATATGAAGTTCTCAGTTATGCTTCTGTGAAGTACCCACTTAGTCTCAGGTGTTTTTTTGTAAAACGTAAAATAAAAGATGAACACTAGTGTTCATTTTGTCAGCTATTTTCAATTTTAGTCTTAGTCCCATGTTAAATGTCCTTGTTATTCTTTATCATATTTAGTCAACCTTATCCTATTTAGTTTTAGTCAAGTTTTTGTCCACTAAAAGTCTCAATATTTTAGTCTAGTTTTAGTCAAAGAAATTCTGAAGCATTTTAGTTTAGTTTTAGTCAATGGAAACTTGACATTTTAGCAATAATATTAGTAATTAACCATACAGCAGTATTCATTTTGGCATCCATTTTCAATTTAGTCTTAGCCTTACTGAAATTTACATTTTAGTTTTCATATTTAGTCAACCCTGTCCTATTATTGTTTAGTCAAGTTTAAGTTAATTAAATGTATGAGCATTTTATTCAGGTTTTAGTCAATGGAATCTTAGTTACACTTTTGTCATACTGTATAATTAGGGTGACCAGACGTCCCATTTTTCCTGGGATAGTCCCATATTTCAGCTCTATTTTTAGTGTCCCAACTTAAGAAAAAATCATGTTTTGTCCCATATTTTAAAATTTGTTTTATGACTGGGTGATCAGAGCGAGTAGTAGTACTGTTCTGTCACGCGAGAACAGCCTAATCAAAGGCAGCCAAGCTTGTAGTAGAACAAAATTACCATCCAATCAAAATTCATTATCGATTATCTTGCAGTTAGTGAAGGCGGGACAGGCGGAATCATGCTGAATGACACACAACAGAAGCATGCGCCCGCGATCCCAGTTCTCTTAGATAGCGCACGATCAATTCCCCTTCAGGAACTCGAGCTGCGTCGAAACGCCTTGGGAACTGCGTGACCACGCTCTGAATCACATTTTAAATCAGTCCAATGGGATGGTGAAACGTCATGGGCGGGGTGACGTAGAGACCAGAGAGCTTAAAAGCGCATCCAAAACAAGCAGCGTTAGCTTCTGTGTTTTCAGCAAGCGCTCTGTGTGAAATGTGTCAGTCTTGTTTTCTGTTGTTTGTAAAAAAAAGTGCACAATCACCTCTTTATGGCGAGCTAAACAGACAACACTTTAGATGGTGTGTTCTTCTCTGCCCGCGCTAAACATTACGGGTGTGAAGGCACGCAATCGTTGTGTTGTTTGTTTGGGAGCGGAGCATGCGCAGTCAGCTCTCGAGTGGGCTGATTGTGCATCGTGCTCCCACCGGGCACACTTCGAGGAGTGTGTCTGTGTTTGCAGTCTTTGCAGTTCCTGTCCCGCTGTTGCTGAGGCACAGCGGCGATTGGTATCGCTGGGATCGCATATGAATCTAGCGCTCTCTCTCGAGGTTCGGAAGCCCGCGCTGCGGTCTCTTCCCCCTTTTGAGTGAGAGCTCTATGCCGCAGCTATCTTCCTCCGAGGAGGTTGATGTTGTTAGCAATGATGTATATGAGATTGAGGACTCACCATCTCAATCTTTTGCATATGAAAAGCATACTGCATTTTAGATCGCTCGTTTCTCCCTGCCCTCGTTAAAATAAGGGGTGGGGATGCACACAATTTATCTGTGGTTTGTTTTGGAGCGGAGCACACACAGTCAGCTCTTGAGGGGGCTGGCTGTGTTTATTCATAAGATGTCCCTAAGTGTACAAGTGTGCATTACCTTGGATGTTTAGCTCTGCTCCTGCTGGCGTTTTTTCTTGAGGAAAGAAAGTCTTATGCAATTTAGAATCGATCGGCTCGCGCGTGCATTACGGGTCTGCAGTAAAATAATGCCGGGGGGAAATTGTGAACAGACAGAAGGTTCCTTTTCTCTCTCTTTCCCCTAAATGCGTGCAAATGTATAAATGTTTGCAGGCTATTATTCACAATTCTTTTATATTGCATCTTATATGATAATCAGACAGAGTTCACTTGTCTGGTTGTTTGGCTGCATTTAATTCTGAGGAATTAAATGATGAATATTCATCTGGCTTTGAGAAGTTATATATATATTATGTGTTTATATCTATTTTCTCGCTAGAAAATCTTCGACTAAATGGTCCTGATGCCAATGGCCCAGGACTTCTGAGGGTGGGCCCCTCTGGGGAAGAGCGGTGCACACCTCAGCATACGGTGCCTGTCTCTCCTCAATGCCCTCAGGAGATCATCTCATTAACCCTGCCACCCCTGGTGCTTCAGGGCACAGCGGTCTCCAGCGACCGCAGCTCTCAGCTTCCGCCCGGAAATGTAGCGGTTCTGGGAGGCTTGCTACCTCCAAAGAGGTGTCCAGAGCAGCTAGATCGGCCGTACCCCTGCCAGTCCTCCGCTTCAGGGCACCAATCTAGCCGCTCTAAGTACACCAGAGGTCAGTCTCAAGAGATTGATTCCCTTAGTACACTATCTGGCAGCGTGGAAGCTTCTGCCAAATGTTTCACAATGGGTCCTGTGCACTGTAGAAAGAGGTTACAAGATTCAGTTTGTGTCTTGTCTGCCTCTATTCAATGAGGTATTTCCCAATCTGGTGGGCCCCGAGCAGGCTCTGGTCATGGAATAAGAAGTGGACACTCTTTTGAGGAAGGAGGCCATCGAGGTGGTCCCTCCTTGCCACAGAGAGTCCGGGTTTTACAGACGGTACTTCATTGTTCCAAATAAGGATGGGGGGTTGCGTCTGATTCTAGATCTACATCTGCTGAACCGCTCAGTAATGCGACTCAAATTCAAAATGCTCACACTCAAGCAAGCTGTGTGTTCTGTGGATGGTCTCACCTCACACACCTGAACTCCGAGCTACTTATGGAAGGATAGGTTGATATTTGTCCCACCGTTAGGCTAATGTACTGAGTCCTCTGTCTCTTTTCATAAGCTAGCTGGAGCTGATGAGCGCAAACACATTTGGCAGTCAGTGTGCCACCAGAGGGAAGAACAAGGGCTGCTGGGTAGGTTAATTGGCAAAGGGAAATAATTGGTCATTGGGCTCCATTTGTCTGATAAAAGCAATTGGTAGATAATTTTCATTATTTCAGGCTTCCCATAGTGTTTTATGCCTTTTAAACTGAAGATTCCTTTGAATAGACTCTAGGACTGCGGTTCACCATTACAGTCGTCTATAAACAGCCAGTTCAATATGGGCTGGTATTAAGATGTGATCAGAACCATTAATGAGGCAATTATACTCAAATGGACAGTTTAATGGTCATACAATACATCATAAAACAGCATTATGTATAGGAAAACATATGCACCACAATAGTTACTCTGTATGTGAGTGTGTATGTGCATGTAATTTAACTTAACAAATTTGTTCTTGATGTTACCTTCTAGACAAGCTCTCCGGGGTTGGTTTGTCTTCCTCTTTTGATGTGTACTCAGTTATACTCAATCACATCAATTTCTTTAACTGACTCACCACTCCAGCATTCATAATGAATGCTCTGAGCTTCGGTCTGGTGGTGAATAAAGGTTGCAAATCTCACCACATTTTTGAGTGTTTAGTTTTAATAGAGCAGGAACTAAGTATAAAGCAGAGAACATGGTAATGAGTCAGTGAGGTGCCAATACATTTCAGATTTTTGAATAACTCCTTGAATTTGTGAATTATCCACTTCATGTATTGGAATACTTCAGAATTTGAATGTTCAGAAAAGGTACAATTATCTAATTCCAGTTTCAATTGATGTCAGTAAATCCAATGGCTTTTTCTTATTTAATTCACAGGCAGCAAAACCTTTCACTCATATTTCAGTTTTGTGCCAAATCAGACTAAGTGCCATTTGCTTCCCATTTCATACCCCCTTTTCATTTTATTTTTGGCCCTTTTTTCCACTCTTATTGAGAGCACAATAGACAGGACATAAATTGTCCAGAGGAACATTTTATTGGTCAGAGAATGTTTCATAGCTCCAATATGGAGTTCTCATTTAGTTTTAGTTTTAGTCGGCTAAAAGTCTCAACATTTTAGTCTAGTTTTAGTAAATGAAAACTTGACATTTTAGCAATAAGATTATTAATTAACCATACAGTAGTATTAATTTTGGCAGCCATTTTTAATTTAGTCTTAGTCTTACTCAAATGTTCATTTTGGTTATCATATTTTTGTCAACCTTGTCCTGATTTTGTTTACTCAAGTTTAAGGCAATGAAATGTATGAGCATTTTAGTCAGGTTTTAGTCAATGAAATTTTTGTCACACTTTCGTCATGCTGTATAATTAGGGTGAGCAGATATCCCGTTTTTCCTGGGACAGTCCTGTATTTCAGCTCTATTTTTAGTGTCCCGACTTATTGAGAAAAAATCATGTTTTGTCCCATATTTCAAAATTTGTTTCATGACTGGGTGATCAGAGCGAGTAGTAGTACTGTTCTGTCATGCGAGAATAGCCTAAACAAAGGCAGCCAAGCTCGTAGTAGAACAAAATTACCATCCAATCACAATTCTTTATCAGTTAACTTGCAGTTAGTGAAGGCGGGACAGGCGGAATCACACGGAATGACACACAACCGAAGCATGCGCCCGCGATCCCAGTTCTCTCAGACAGCGCACAAACAGTTCCCCTTCAGGAACACAAGCTGCGTCGAAACGCCTTGAGAACTGCGTGACCACGCTCTGAATCACATTTGAAATCAGCAGAAATCATGCGGGGATCGCATATGAATCTAGCACTCTCTCTCTCTCGAGGTTCGGAAGCCTTCGCTGTGGTCTCTTCTCCCTTGAGTGAGAGCTCATGCTGCAGCTATCTTCCTCCAAGGAGGGTGATGTTGTTAGCAATGATGTATATGAGATTGAGGACTCGCCATCTCAGTCGTTTGCATATGAAAAGCATATTGCATTTTAGATCGCTCGTTTCTTCCTGCAGGCTATTTTTCACGATTATTTTATATTGCATCTTATATGATAATCAGACCGTGTTCACTTGTCTGGTTGTTTGGCTGCATTTAATTCTTTGGAATTAAAAGATGAATATTAATCTTGCTTTGAGAAGTTAGATATATATGTGTTTATATACTGTATATTTACATATGTATTATTCAGCAGAGGAATCGGAGACGGGCCTCACCCTTTCTCCTCCCTCACTCTCTAAATACAGTGCTCTCTTGGGATATAAAAATTCTAGAGTAAGAGCACGGTGTTATACCTCTCTTCCTCCGAGGAGGTTGATGTAGTCAGCATATCATTACAAGACTTATGAGGAGTTAGTTGAGGTTGTAACTCTTGTTGAGAGCATGGGTTTAACCATTTTTCAGTCTAGCTCTTCAGCCCTTATTTTGCGAATTTTTCTATTTGAGGGGCTGAACGAGTAGGTTTATAGGGCAATGTCTAAGGTGGGACAGACGCTTGCGAGCTACAGTATCTGTCCCCATTGCAGCATCACCCCTAAGGCCCCGACATTTTCTAATGGTGGACACATGTCTCAGGGGCTGCTGGGCGGGAGCATCCCCAGTCGTGTTCCAGCTCCTCATTCTGGGAGCGTCGCTTCTAATACTTCCCCAGAAAATATCTGGAGTCAGAGCGGCGCTCCCGAGGTGGTCCCTTGTCGCGACAGAGAGTTCGGGTTTTACAGCCAGTACTTCATCGTCCCAAAGTTCGATTCTAGATTTGCGTCTGTTGAACCACTCAGTCATGCGACTCAAGTTCGAAGTGCTCACACTCAAGCAAGTCATGTCTCAAATAAGGTCCGAGGACTGGTTTGTCATGATAGATCTGAAAGACGCATACTTCCATATATCCATCCTTCCTCAACACGGGAAGTTCCTGAGGTTTGCTTTCGGGGTAGAAGCTTACCAATATCAGGTTCTTCCGTTCGGCCTTGCACTCTCACCCCACACATTTACCAAGTGTGTGGATGCTGCTCTGGCTCCACTGCGACTCCAGGGCATCCGCAATCTGAATTACATTGATGATTGTTTGATACTAGCTCAGTCAGAGCAGATAGTGGTTCGGCATCGATATGTCGTCCTCGCTCACATGAAACAGTTGGGCTTAAGACTAAACGCAAAGAAAAGTGTGCTTTCTCCAATACAGAGGACCACTTATCTAGGTGCAGTGTGGGATTCGACCACGATGCAGGCATGTCTGTCTCCTGCTCGGATCGAGTCGATCCTCACCGCAGTCAAGAGAGTGAGAGAAGGCCAGACACTCACTGTCATACAGTTTCAGAGACTGTTGGGTCTGATAGCAGCTGCATCCAGCGTGAGACCTTTTGGCCTGCTGTTCATGAGACCCTTGCAGTGGTGGCTCAGGACCAAAGGGTTTTCCCCAAGGGGCAACACGTTGCGCATGATCAAGGTCACGTGGCTAGGCTTACGGGCCTTAGACATGTGGAAGAAACCATGGTTCCTGTCACAAGGCCCTGTGTTGGGGGCTCCTTGTCGTCGTGTAACGCTAACGACAGACGCCTGCCTCACAGGCTGGGGGAGGTCATGAGTGGCCGCTCCACCCAAGGTCTGTGGGAAGGTCCCCATCTCATGTGGGACATAAATTGCCTGGAGATGCTGGTCATGTTTCGTGCACTGAAACACTTTCTCCCAAACCTAAGAGGTGTGCTCTCTCACCCCGCACTTTCACCAAGTATGTGGAGTCTGCTCTGGCTCCTCTGCGACTCCAGAGCATCTGCATACTCAACGACATTGACGATTGGTTGATATTAGCTTAATTTGAGCATGTGGCGGTTCGGTATTGAGATGTCGTCCTCACCCATATGAACGAGCTCGGGTTAAGGCTAGACACCAGGAAAAGTGTGCTTTCTCCACTACAGAGAACCACTTATCTGGGCATGGTGTGGGATTCGACCACGATGCAGGCACGTATATCTCCTGCTCGGATCGAGTCGGGCCTCACAGCTTGAAGAGAGTGAGAGGCAGCCACTCACTGTCAAACAGTTTCAGAGACTGTTGGGTCTGATGGCAGCTGCGTCCAACGTGATGCCTTTTGTCCTGCTGTACATGAGACCCTGGCAGTGGTAGCTCAGGACCAAAGGGTTCTCCCCGAGGAGCAACCTGCTTCACATGATCAAGGCCACGCGGCTAGGCTTACGTGCCTTAGACATGTGGAGGCAACCTTGGTTCCTGTCACAAGGCCCAGTGCTGGGGGCTCCTTGTTGTCATGAAATGCTAATGACGGATGCCTCCCTCACGGGCTGGGGAGAGATCATGAGTGGCCGCTCCGCCCAGGGTCTATGGGGAGGTCACCATCTCACGTGGCACATAATTGCCTGGAGATGCTGGCCGTGTTTCAGGCTCTGAAACACTTTCTCCCAGACCTCAGAGGCCATCATGTGCTGGTTTGCAATGAGCAACACAGCTGTGGTCTCTTATATCAACCACCAGGGGGTCTGCACTCAAGTCCCCTTTACAAAAGAAAAGCTGGCAAGCCAGATTCTTCTGTGGGCCCAAGGGAAACTCCTCTCCCTGAGAGCAGCGTATATCACTGGGCACCTCAATATGGGAGTAGACTTCCTGTCGAGACAGGGGCTGAGGCCCGGGGATTGGAGGATGTTCTGCCAGGCTCAAGCTCTGTTTGCATCTCGAGGGATTTCACTTTGTCCCCTCTGGTTCTCTCTCACACATCCAGCTCCTTTCAGACTGGATGCTATGGTACAGACGTAGCCGAGATTGCATCTGTATGCATTTCCCCCGATTGCTCTGCTCCCGGGAGTTCTGGAGAAAGTTGGCCGGGATGGGGTTCATCTCCTAAGTTAGTAGCTCCATACTGGCCGGGCCAGCCATGGTTTGTGGACCTGGTAGCCCTTCTCAAGACTATCCAATACATCCTCTCTCTGAGGTGGGAGGCACCATCTTTTACCCCCGTCCGGAGTTGTGGAAACTGTCGGTGTTAGCTTCCAACTCATAGCTTCCGGTCTCTCAACTGAAGTTGTTGAGACCATACTCCACTCCAGCTCTCCCTCCACGAGGAAACTGTACCTCTTGAAGTGGGTTGTGTTCAATTCATGGTGCGGAAGTTGTCAGCTGCTCCCCGTTAACTGTCCAGTTGTTTCAGTTCTGGAGTTCCTGTAGGAACGATTCTCCGCAGGTTTGACCCCTCCACCTTTAGAGTGTTCATGGCGGTCATAGCTGCTTACCTCGTCCCTTTGGGTGGTCAGTCATCGGGGGCGAAACCCATTGATACATGTTTCTTTCGTGGTGCTTCAGGTCAGAAGAAGTATCGTACCACTCTAGACTCTCATGGGCTTCGGTCTTAACTGTGCTCACCATGATTTCACACTAGACAGGCATTTGTCAGTATGGGGGCATCCCTGCAAACAAGCCTGCACCGGCCCTTTACGGGCCCACTTAGGGCTAGCCTAAGGGCCCCCCAGCAGGCTGCAAGTGCAGGGCCTCTGAGAATTTGCTCAGTGGCAAAACATTGGCCCCTTAGTGCTGGCCCTGCATATCAACCACCAGGGGGTCTGCACTCAAGTCCCCTTTACAAAAGAAAAGCTGGCAAGCCAGATTCTTCTGTGGGCCCAAGGGAAACTCCTCTCCCTGAGAGCAGCGTATATCACTGGGCACCTCAATATGGGAGTAGACTTCCTGTCGAGACAGGGGCTGAGGCCCGGGGATTGGAGGATGTTCTGCCAGGCTCAAGCTCTGTTTGCATCTCGAGGGATTTCACTTTGTCCCCTCTGGTTCTCTCTCACACATCCAGCTCCTTTCAGACTGGATGCTATGGTACAGACGTAGCCGAGATTGCGTCTGTATGCATTTCCCCCGATTGCTCTGCTCCCGGGAGTTCTGGAGAAAGTTGGCCGGGATGGGGTTCATCTCCTAAGTTAGTAGCTCCATACTGGCCGGGCCAGCCATGGTTTGTGGACCTGGTAGCCCTTCTCAAGACTATCCAATACATCCTCTCTCTGAGGTGGGAGGCACCATCTTTTACCCCCGTCCGGAGTTGTGGAAACTGTCGGTGTTAGCTTCCAACTCATAGCTTCCGGTCTCTCAACTGAAGTTGTTGAGACCATACTCCACTCCAGCTCTCCCTCCACGAGGAAACTGTACCTCTTGAAGTGGGTTGTGTTCAATTCATGGTGCGGAAGTTGTCAGCTGCTCCCCGTTAACTGTCCAGTTGTTTCAGTTCTGGAGTTCCTGTAGGAACGATTCTCCGCAGGTTTGACCCCTCCACCTTTAGAGTGTTCATGGCGGTCATAGCTGCTTACCTCGTCCCTTTGGGTGGTCAGTCATCGGGGGCGAAACCCATTGATACATGTTTCTTTCGTGGTGCTTCAGGTCAGAAGAAGTATCGTACCACTCTAGACTCTCATGGGCTTCGGTCTTAACTGTGCTCACCATGATTTCACACTAGACAGGCATTTGTCAGTATGGGGGCATCCCTGCAAACAAGCCTGCACCGGCCCTTTACGGGCCCACTTAGGGCTAGCCTAAGGGCCCCCCAGCAGGCTGCAAGTGCAGGGCCTCTGAGAATTTGCTCAGTGGCAAAACATTGGCCCCTTAGTGCTGGCCCTGCATGGGCAGCCCTCACTTAGCCCACACTATTAATCTACAACAGGGGTTCTCAACCTGGTCCTGATCAAACACAACTGAACCAACTAATTAGGATCTGAATGAGCACTTGATAATTACTGACAGGTTTGTTTAATCAGGGTTGGAACTGAACTCTGTAGGAAGGTAGATCTCCAGGACCAGGATGCACCCCTGATCTATAACAATACATCTGTTTTACTTTAAATACTTTTCAGCTACTATAACTTAAGTCTTTGGAAAAAACAGTTATTATACATCTGAAATGTCAACACATAACTAATGTCTATATTGTCAAAAAGGTACAGTAGTCAAAGGGATTTCAAATCAATGGATTTATTAAATACAAAATTGAAAACATTAAATTCAGGTTAATACAGCTAGGCTGCATTTAGCCAAAAATGTAAATACACAAAAGTACAAAAAAAAGCAAACAAAGCAATGTAAGTGTCACGAATCCGGTCCATGAACTTCCATCTGCTAGCCATCAGAGGTCACCCTTTCCGATTTCATTGACTCTGAATTTCAACACTGTTGCACATCACCCCGGACTACATATCCCATCATTCATTGCACTGATTGCACTCAGCACAGATTGCACACAGCTGTTAACACTGATTGCACCCAGCTGTTTCATATCACTCCCTCACTATTTAACACTCACTCTGATCCCTTCCCTCTGCCGAGTATTGTTTAGCGTTTATCTCAGATAGCTACAATACAGAGCCCTCAGTCGTGCCTTAGCCTTAGCCTTAGCCTTAGCCTTAGCCGTTTTCCCGGTTTCTGATCTTCGCCTGGTTCCCTGGATTTCTCCCTTAGTCTTGCCCCTTCTGACTCTGTCTGCCAATCGTCGACCCACGCTAGCCCTAGGACTATTCTTGTGTCTTGCCCGCCATATACCTGTCTGCCTCTGTTTGACCCTGCCTGCTTTATGACCACGCCTCTGTCTTCTCCACAATAAAGCTTTGTGAATGGATCCGCACGTCTCACGTCTTGTCAGCTCCGTAACAGTAAGATTGTAAGATATCGTCATGTGAAAGTTGATGTGTGTGAGAATCTTATCTGTAGTGCATCAATTTCCAAACACTGTCCATAGCTGAAGTTGGCTGATAGCAAATGAATAATCCAACCTCTTGTAAGGAAAACACCCCACATCTCTCAATCAACAGACTCTTCCTAACCAGAAACTATCAAAAATAGTCCAGACTATGGTCTCCCGTCAAAAATAACTTTAAATCCATATTCAAACTGGACCATGATGTGGTGACCTCACCAATAAAGAGTCCTCCTAAAACAAATACACTGTCTTAAACTCTTAGCATCAATCCAAACATAGGCCATACATACATATACCATCTCTGCAAAAAACATCAGCAATGTACACTTTAAAAAAAATAAAAAAATAAACTCCCTTAGACTATTCAAACTGGACCATGATGTGGTGACCTCACCAATAAAGAGTCCTCCTAAAACAAATACACTGTCTTAAACTCTTAGCATCAATCCAAACATAGGCCATACATACATATACCATCTCTGCAAAAAACATCAGCAATGTACACTTTAAAAAAAATAAACTCCCTTAGACTGGGCTTGAAATGACACATTTCCCAACCAGGACACAGCACAATGTGTTCAGCAGGTGAGCCATGCTGGCTACTGCTGCTTGTTATTGCTCTCTCTCTCTCTCTGTCACATGGCTTTACTTAAGGAAACCTAAAACACCCTAGCATACCTAGAGGTAAGGAAGAAAACTGCCCAAAAAATTCGTATTAACAGGCTAATGTCTGGCCCACACTGGGCCATCATGGGATTAATGTGAGCGTTCCATAGTGTAGGCTGCTCACAGAGAGCCTGTGGTGAACCCAAAGCTGTGGGCCTCTCCTGGGCAAGCCCACACTGGGCCTGTTTAGGTTTGGTGTGGGCTAGCCCTAGCCCACTGTGCCCGCAAAAAGCCAGCATGGGCCCCGCAAGGACATGTTTGCAGAGATGGGCATTGTCGTTCCCAAGGTGTTTCAACACTGTGTCTCGTTGCCATACTTCCTGCATACCTGTGAGCGACTTGCTTCAACTTATCAGAAGCTAACGCTGCTTGTTTCGGATGTGCTTTTAAGCTCTCTGGTCTCTGTCACCTCGCCCATGACATTTTGACATTACCTTGATGGGGTAATTGTTGATGAACCTAACTGGACGGTGAAGTCATGCTGTAGATTTGGAGTGGCCGGGGAGACAAGAAACTCAATCTTTGCCAGGTTGAGCTGTAGGTGATGTTTGGTGCCTGTATGATGGTCCCAGTGATGTAGTGTATATCGAGAAGAGGATGGGTCCAAGAACTGATCCCTGAGGAACCCCAGTGACCAGTTGATGTGCTTTGGATACCTCCCCACCCCAGGCCACCCTGAAAAACTTACCAGTGAGATAGGATTTAAACCAACAAAGTGAAATCCTTGTGATGCCCAGTGATGAGAGGGTGAACAGGAGGATCTGATGATTTACCATGTCAAAAGCAGCAGATAGATCCAGCAAAATAAGAACTGATGATTTGGAATCAGCTTTTGCAATCCACAGGGCTTAAGTGTCTGACAGTAGTGCAGTCTCAGTTGAATGGCCACTCCTGAAGCCTGACTGGTTAGGATTATAAATATACTTTATTATAATGAAAATTATAATAAGAAAAACTCAGATAACCCATATATTGTTGCAGTCCAGTGTTTATTAGTCACATTGAATCAATGAAAGCAGTTAAATTTTCTGTTTCCTGGAACGATGTATGTTACCTTTCTTCTGCGGGGCATATTTTAAGTTTGTATGCATTTTGGCCGTTTATTTACATGACAATGATATTTTGGGGGCCTAAAAATGCAATTGGTTGAAAACCATACTGTTATCGTCTCTGGCTAAACTACAAAAAAACATAAATTTGTGGAAATGGTTCATAGGCATGCATACTTTTCAACCATATTACAGCATTTTTAGTTGTTTTTGCGGATCCGTGTAAATGGAGATCATTTTGACAACACATACAAATGATGCATTAGGATTTGCGTTTACTGACCTAATAAACTCTTTTGGAGTCAAGCAAAACATCACCGGGCCCACTCATCGTTTTAATCATATGCTAGATTTAATTATATCGCTTGGAATTGATCTTACTGATATAGATATCGTACCTCAAAGTGATGATGTTACTGACCATTTCCTTGTATTGTGCATGCTGCGTATCACTGATATTAGCTATATGGCTCCGCATTATCATCCGGACAGAACAATTGTTTCAGTCACCAAAGATAGATTCACAAATAACCTACCTGATTTATCTCAACTGCTCTGTGTACCCATAAATACACATGAACTAGACGAAATGACTAGCAACATGGGCACTATCTTCTCTAATACATTAGAAGCTGTTGCCCCCATCAAATTGAAAAAGGTTAGAGAAAAACGTACTGCGCCATGGTACAACAGTAATACCCATTCTCTCAAGAAAAAAACTCGTAGTCTTGAGCGCAAATGGAGAAAAACTAA
>NW_015505700.1:112438-159681 GCF_001515645.1 Sinocyclocheilus grahami
CATCTCAATTATTACCAGTAAAATATGGAGTGCCACAAGGATCTGTCCTAGGTCCTCTGCTATTTTCAATATACATGTTGCCCCTTGGTAATATTATTAGAAAATATGGGATTAGTTTCCAGTGTTATGCTGATTATACTCAACTATATATTTCAACAAGACCAGATTAAACTTCTACATTATCTAAGCTAACAGAGTGTGTTAAAAATGTAAAAGATTGGTTGACCAATAATGTTCTCCTATTAAATTCGGATAAGACAGAGATATTACTTATTGGACCAAAAGACAGTACACAGAATCTCTTGGATTACAATTTGCAACTAGACGGATGTACTGTTACTTCCTCTACAGTCAAAAATCTGGGTGTTATATTAGATAGCAACTTGTTATTTGAAAATCATATTTCCCATGTTACAAAAACAGCATTCTTCCATCTTAGAAACTTTGCCAAACTACGAAACATGTTACCTGTTTCTGATGGCAGCAAAGCTAGTTCATGCATTCATGACCTCTAGACTGGACTATTGTAATGCACTGCTAGGTGGTTGTCCTGCATCCTCAATAAATAAGCTACAGGTAGTCCAAAATGCAGCGGATAGAGTCCTTACCAGGTCAAGAAAATATGATCATATTACCCCAATTTTACAGTTTCTGCACTGGCTACCTATTAAGTTCTGTATCAGTTACAAAATAGTATTACTTGCCTACAAGGCCCTTAATGGGTTAGCTCCTGTGTACCTAACTAGTCTTCTACCACGCTACAATCTATTACGCTCACTAAGGTCACAAAACTCTGGACTTTTGGTAGTACCTAGGATAGCAAAGTCCACTAAAGGAGGTAGAACTTTTCGCATTTGGCTCCCAAAGTCTGGAATAGCCTTCCTGATAATGTTCGGGGTTCAGACACACTCTCTCTGTTTAAATCTAGATTAAAGACACATCACTTTGGCCAAGCATTCAAATAATGCATCTCATAATCTAGTACTGCAGTTAAATCTGATCAAATGTGCATTATTATTCTTTAGCTTGGGTTAAACAAATAAATTTGGCTTGGTTGAAACAGCAGCTACGCTAATTTCGTCTCTATTTGTTTCTCTGTTTTTGCCACATTAGGATTTACACAAGCTTCAGTCTGGATCCAGAACACCTGAGGAGAGATGATGCCAACCCCTCAGAGGACCTCAGATGATGCCAACCATGAAACAACATACAGAACTACCAAATTTTGCTATAAGTTTGATTGCATCATATAATAATTGCTGTTAATAGTGTTCATCGTCTGTTTGATTACGTCTTTAATTAATTGATTTTTCCGTACATTTCTGCCATATGTTTATTAACTGTCACCACTGATAAGCTACTACTAAATATTGCAGAAACCTTATTTGCTGTAAAGTTGCTTTGCAACAATTTGTATCGTGAAAAGCACTATACAAATAAATTTGAATTTAATTTAATTTAATTTAGTGTAGTCTGTACACTAAACTTTTCAAAAATGGAAAGGAAAAACGTTTATATTTTTAGTACATCATTGACGTGTAAACGTACCCTAAGAAAAACAGCTGAGATATACATCAGGAAACAACAACGTAAACACTTGTCACCTATATTCAAGCAGCACAGCTCAGTGTGCTAGGCCATAGCTCCACAACCTTTTCTGTTTGGGTTTTGCCAAGATAAATCTTCAAATGATTCCAGCATGGCTATGACCACCGGTGTCTGTTGCAGATGTTTGTGGTTTTCCTCAGCGGGAATATCTCAATTACGAGGTCTCAGATAATCCCCCAGTATTCTGATGATTAGGTCAAGCTAATAGACTTTAGCACCACACAGAAGCTTTCACATCAGAATTTGGTTTCTCCTTCCCCTCTCTGCTATAACGTTAAGGCTGAAAGAAGGATATTTATATGCATACTCTTTTCAAATCCTGTTAGTCCTAGGTTAGGAGGCAAAGAGCTCCACTCTTTAATCATGCCCACAGAATTTTCAATTTGAGCACCACTCTCAGAAATATACCAAGAAGTTCTTATTTATTTGCTTATTTATTTAATTTTTGCTTCTGAGGCTGTAAAGGTTTAGAGGTAATTGTTGAGGATGTTCTGGCACATATAGCACACACGAATGCTGTCTGTCACATTTTATTAGTCACATTTCTACATGCAGGAGCGCGGTGGTGAAAATTATATGCATGATTTGTGAAAATTACAGGAATAATATAGTGAAAACTCTCTGAACTGAATCTTCAGGTGCACAGAATAACCATAAACAACAGACTGATGTAAAATACCTGCAATACATAATAACGTAGTTCCTCCTTAAAGAAATATATAACCCAAAAATTAAAATGCTGTCATTAATTAGTCACCCCCATGCCGTTTCAACAAGGGCTGCTACTAACAATTATTTTGATAATCAATCATTTGGCCGATTAGCCCAATTTTCTTTTCTTTTTTTTGTTTTATTGACAAAAAACATATTCTGCCCAATGTCCTTCAAACAAACGTGCCAACTGAATGCTATGAAAATGTACAGTGCTTAATTTATTAGACCACCTGTCATAAAGAGAAAACACAAATATATTAGGAATCTGTCAAAAAAATGTTTAAATCTAAAAATTGTATTGTCATTTATTGGGCAAATAACAACCTGAAACAAATAAATAGTATTTATTCACATAATAAAATGGCCTCCTATGCCTTTCATAACAGCTTGCATTCTTGCTGGCATTGTTTAGGTACTTTTTGACTGTAATTGGGCATCTGGAAAAAAACACTAAAGTGCTTGCCTATTTCTGCCTTTCTTCAATAGATAACAGCAATAATCCTATTATACCATTAGAAATAGCCTACTACTCTTACTAAAGAGCTTACACAAATTGGAGGACTAACCAATATTTAAAGCTAAAAATGATTTTAGTAATCACCAATACTGTTAGTTTAGAGCAGAAGTGGCACAAACCTTACATACTTTATTAAAAACTTTACATACATTTTGTTTTAATAAATTTGTTAAGCACTGTATAATGAATATGGTTTAAATCTCTACATTAAAATTTTAAATAATAATAAAGATAATAAAGACGAATAAAATCACAAACTCAGTGGTAACCAATAGGTAAGAGTAATGTTCTGCAGGAACACACATTCAATTTTGACCACAGTCACACAGTCTTACTATAATTTCTTTATCCTGTAAAAGACAGTTATGAAGCATCTGATATTTATATTCAGACAATTACACTCTGTTATCAGTTCACACTCTCAGAAAATGCGTGCACTACATGTTGACTTTTAAACCTAAATTTAATGTTCAACAACAGATATTTCAGCACAATGAATGTTTTACACTGCATATAAACTGTCGTTCAGATTTAAACTTAACGCAGACTGTGAGCGCAGGCCTTTATGCAAAAAATGGAAATGCTTGTGTGAATTTGTGACATTTACAGTTAAGGATATGACCATAAACTAAAGGTTTTTGCGCTGAGGATGCACACGCATCTGCAGGGATATGCACAGACATTTTGTGGGGCAGGGGCTCAAGTGGAAAAAAGGGTAGTTCTCATATTTATAAAAAAAAATTCTAAACAGAACGTTAAATATATTAGGGGTGTGCGATATCGACAAAAAGAAAGAAATCGAGATTTCATCGATTTATTTATTTACCTAAAACTGGATCTGTGTATGACCAGCCTGGTCTCATGTTTATATGTAGGTATTAATATGTAACATTTTGTAACGCCCCTGTGGACTGTTTATTGTGGTTTCTTCCCCTTGTGTTGGTTTAGCCCATCTAATCATTAGTTAATCACCATCATTGTGCTCACCTGTCTGCCACTAATTAGCCACCATTTATTAGTTCCTGTCTGTTTGAGCTTGAGTGTCGGTTATTGTGAATGTTACCCCGAGTGTGTGGTTCACCTACATGTACCTGCCTTGTTGTGTATACATTAAAAGTCATTATTGGAATTCTTGTTGTCCTCGTCATCCTGCCTGCCTCCACACATCCGGACCGTGACAGAATAACCAACCAAAAACAACAACATGGAGATCACTGCTTGTTTCCTCGTCATATCCCGCTGGGATCTCCCCTTCTACGAGTACACCGGGGAGTTCTGCAAGCTCGCAGCGGTGACGGTGTTAGAGGACGCTGTCCTTAATCAGCTGTTCTGGCTCGGGGCCAACTACCATCGCCCCGTGGACCTCCCAGACAGAGTATCCGGTCTCGAACCAGAACCAGTCTGCCGCCGTCCGCAGCTCACTCAAGCCCGAAGGACGTTAATGTGGCAAGCCCGAAGGACGATAATGTGGCAAGCCCAGAGCTCGCTCCAGATGGTCCTCCTCCTAGTCCCCCTCCACCCCTCCCTTGGTTTCTACAGTGCGAGGACGCACCTTCCAGGAGGGGGGAGTAATGTAACGCCCCTGTGGACTGTTTATTGTGGTTTCTTCCCCTTGTGTTGGTTTAGCCTGTCTAATCATTAGTTAATAACCATCATTGTGCTCACTTGTCTGCCATTTAATTAGCCACCATTTATTAGTTTGTGTCTTTTTTCGCTTGAGTGTCGGTTATTGTGAATGTTACCCTGAGTGTGTGTTTCACCTACCTGTACCTGCCTTGTTGTGTCTACATTAAAAGTCATTATTGGAATTCTTGTTGTCCTCGTCATCATCCTGCCTGCCTCCACACATCCGGACCGTGACACATTTACAAGCACAAAACGTATATTTTTGTATGTTTTTTTTTTTTTTATGCTAAAATGTACAATTTAGACGTATTTCAATGTTTAAAACATACAAATTGCTACGTATTTTTAGTTAAAAAAAATTTAATTTACGTATCTTTTATATCATTAAGATAATTGTATCAATGCATTTTTATCAATAAGAGATTTAGATTTTAGACCCCTTAACCTACCCCCAAACCTAAACCTACCCATTGCATAGTGAATATGCATTTTATTAATAAGCAATTTATATTTATAGACATCTAACCTACCCCCCAAACCTTAACCTACCCATTGTATAGCGAATATAAAAGGATATAAAATTAATTTGACCAAAATATGCAGAAAAATATAATATATTCTTATAGTCGCTAATCCCACTCCTACCTCTAAACCTGAACATAACTATTTCTGTACAGTATAAGAAAAACATGACAGACAGATCAATGCAATTACTAATGCTGTCAAATAATTAATCGCATCCAAAATAAAAGTTTTTATTTACATAATACATGTGTGTACTGTGTATATTTATGTATATGTATTGTAGCGAATCAGCTCATGGGGAAATATGAATAATTAAGCATAACTAGTTATAATTAACTATTCATATTTTAGATCCGCTGTAGATATTTAGCTGACCTCTCAGGGTCAACTGTCTTGTCAATTCCAAGAACGTTAATTTCCTGGTTAAGGGAAATAACTTTCTTACTGTACAATTCTACAAGCTTGTAACGTAAATCTGCATGATTAGTGACTCCGGTTATGAGCAAACAATGAACACGTCAAGTGTGATACAAGTAACATATGGCTTGTTAACTGAGGTTACAGAGTATTTGTTATATAAAAAGAGAATATATAGTGTGTTGGATTGGTCCAGACGCTACAGTATATACAGAGTACACACACATTTACTATGTAAACACAAACTTTTATCGCAATTAATCGTTTGACAGCACTAGCAATTACAATAATTTATTTATTGCAAAAATGTCAAAAGCAGTACCAAAAGTAATCCAAATGACGATGCTTTGCAGCTGCAGTCCTCTCTGGTGGAATACAGTAGGTTTGTGTGAGGTGCAGAGCAGAATTAATCGCTAAAAATATTATCCAGATTATTTTCCCGATCCACGGGAAAGGCGCATCATTCAAACACACCTCACCAGAAACACAGCATGTCGCAATCAGTGACGAATGCAGGCGAGAGCCAATGAGCGTTCGATTATCCTGCCATAAAACTTGTTGTTTGAAGCGGCAGCATTTTAATTTGTAAAGAGCGCGTCAGTCAGCACAGGCTTTGCTGCTTACGGTCACTGGATTTCCGTGGCGGGCCGAGCATTTCACACCTCGGCCTTCAGTGGTGCCCTACCTGAATTAATCCATCTCATAATACCATCATGATGTCACGGCAATAGAAACACATCAACCATTAAATCGCAAAGTAAAATATAAATTACAGTATTTTACACGTCAAAGAATAACAGTCACATTTTACTTTATTTAAATCTCGCATTTTTGAACGCGTCGTCAGCCAACACCCAACCACTGGCTTCCCAAAACTGAACTTCCGGCCAATCAGCGACCGCGGGAAACCCCTTTCGGCAACCAGAGGGAACCCCCGTACAGCCAACGCAACAAAACTCTAAATCATCCAGACGTGCATTAAATCCATCAGCACAATGCACAGAGTCCTCGTCATACTCATCATGATGTTCCAGGATGTGGTGAAGCAGCTCCATTAGGGCAACTCTCTTCTCAAAGACTGTACTGACCAATCTCGATGTGTATTGCCACCGCGTTGGTCCCACACGAGGAAGACGCCGCTGGCAAATATCGTCCAGTAGTTGCATGCGCCTAGGGGATCTGGAGAAAAATGCAGCTAGGCCATTTAGGTGGGCAAAAAAGATCTTGCATTCTTTGAGCTTTGATGCCCCTTGAGTCAGTACTAAATTCAGTCGATGTGCATAGCAGTGTATGAATAAAGGCTATGGGTGCCCTCTCCTTAACTTTAGCCTGCACCCCATTTAGTCCAGATGACATGACAATAAGAGCAGCAATGTCATCGGCTCGCTTGCCACTAGTAACATCTTTAAATCTGACAATCCGCTCCTTGACACCTGTGTCTGTCACATAACGCAGGACCAGTGCGAGCTGCGCTGCATTACTCACGTCTGTGGTCTCGTCTACCAGAACAGTGACAAAAGGTGCTTTGTTGATCTCCCTTTTTATCTCTTCTCCCATCACTTCAGCAATAGCATTAATTTGGTAGTTTTGTATTTTGCCTGACGTTCCACAAAACACTTTGTTAGTGGACAGGTGGTAATGTAAGTCGGTGTTGTTTTCAGCAATAAAAGAAAGAAGATCCAAATGGTTGGCTCTATTTGTGGATCCAGCACTTTCATCGTGTCCTCTAAATGAAAGTTCCTGTTTACCCAAAAATATAACCATCTATTAGCCTTTTCAATATTTTCCCATTTTTCTTCACCTTTTCGTTGTGTAGCTCCATTTCCCTGCACACTTGTTCATTAAGCTGTAGATCCACCCGGGTTTCCCCAAAAGTTTTCAAATGCACGGTTGCTTGTAAGTGTCCGGCCGTGCTTTGGTGTCTCGCTGCTGTCTTGGTTAGACAACTCAAATTTGCAAACCCAGTGTGACTCCAAACACCATGTTGATCAACTTCAAATTACAGACATTCCCAGCAATACAATTTGCAGCGCTCCTCAGAGGCTGTGAGCCAAGGGTACCGCTCGTAGCTACTGATTTGAAAATGCCGGACAAACCCTTTCCCTGGCTGGGATAGGCCTGCTTGCTTCGGGGTTGGCCGACCTTTCCTCATGATGTTCAGCTTTTCTTGAAAAGTCCGCCTTGGAAATGGCTTTGAAAGGATGTCTGCGACCACATCAACTTCTTCTCCTTTGTCAGCCATTATGAGTTAAAATATATAAATTTTTAGTGTGACTCCAAACACCATGTTGATCAACTTCAAATTACAGACATTCCCAGCAATACAATTTGCAGCGCTCCTCAGAGGCTGTGAGCCAAGGGTACCGCTCGTAGCTACTGATTTGAAAATGCCGGACAAACCCTTTCCCTGGCTGGGATAGGCCTGCTTGCTTCGGGGTTGGCCGACCTTTCCTCACGATGTTCAGCTTTTCTTGAAAAGTCCGCCTTGGAAATGGCTTTGAAAGGATGTCTGCGACCACATCAACTTCTCCTTTGTCAGCCATTATGAGTTAAAATATATAAATTTTAATTTTGTTTGCGCAGTTCGCTAGCTCTTACTAGTTAAATTATTCAATCAAAGGATGCGAAAATGCTGACGTTATCGTATGCCTGCTAGATGGCCCCCGTGACGCCAACTCGAAATCTGATTGGTTAATGCAACGATTTCATTGCCATTTATTTTAAGCTGCAGGCACCCACGCTGTTCATTCTGAAGGCCTTAAGGCAGATTTCTTTGACCCTGGCAACACATGATGTCAGCCGCTGGCTGAAATATGATTGGATAAATGCTCTATCATAAATATACACTACTGGAAACAGTGCAACCAAGAAAAAAGCTATGCAATAAAGAGAATAGACTATTGGGAATAATTTAATACACAATAATGAAAAAATATGTGAGTCAGTGATTCAGATAGTATTTAGGCCTGCAGAGAAGGCTTTGCTGGCCCTGACGGCCCACCATTGCTGGATTTGCTGCTTGGGATGGAGATGAAGATCGCCGAATAAAGGCTTAGATTTGGGTCTGTTCCTCGCAGTCGTATGAATTCGGAAGATTTGGATTACAGCGCACGAATAAAATAGTTTAATTTCGTAATTATGTTGCATTTTTTGTGTATTTTATAGCTCTATTAATTTGTCAGTCACAGCATGTCAGAAAAAACGCCTTTTGTGGCCCATGGCAAACAAAGTAAACATTACATGACTGCAGAAATGTTATTTATGTAGCTGGCAGCAGAAATCACACAACAAAATTAAATGTTATAATTTCATATTAAGTAAATTAGTAAACAATTTAATAATGCAATTGAAAACAAGGTAATCGATATGACAACTAAAAACAACTAATAATAAAATTAATGCCGCGATTTCAATATTCATAATGATTCATTTTTAGGTGTCGTCAAAAAGGTCAGTTTTGTACGTTTAAATGCTGAAAATATGTAAGTATTTGTACATTTAGATGCTGAAAATATGTCAGTATTGTACGTTTTAGTGCCTGTAAAAACATATGTAAATGTACGTTTTATACAGTAGAACCACATTTTTACGTAAAATACAGTCGAATTATCATGAGATCACATTGGTATGGCACAACTGTGTCAGAGCAGCCAAATTCATTTTTACACTTTTATGTTTCAAAAACATGTAAAGGCACATAGAGAAACATTTTGGAGCATAAAAAAGTCTCCTGAATGATTATTCAACATAATATTGATGTGATGCTGTCATTGAATTTGCAGATCTGTTCATTAAAAATACACACAGTGCTTTATCATTGCTCACAGTTAATGTTCAGTTTACATGACTTATTAAAGTTACAATTAATAAGTTCTCTAGCCAAGAGCAGTTGTGTTTTTTTTCTTCTTCTTAGTGTTGTCGACAACCAGTTGTACAGTTATAAAATCTAAACTTTATGGTTAATTATTCATATTTCCCATGAGCTGATTCGCTACAGTAGGCTGATCAATTTCTGATTTATATCATTCACTTATGAAATAACTGCTATGGCATCAATGAAGTCAAACCTAGCAGGGGAATATTTTTGATTCTAAATGTATGTCCATGAGATTTCAGAGATTCAGAGATAGAGAAGGTCATTAATGAATAATGACTTACATTTCAGTCTCACACAAAACTGGAATATGACAAGACTTGAACTGTAGCACATGTGTAATATGGATTTATAATATGGTGTTTATGTTGTTTTTCTGTCCTTTTTAAACCTTGACCACTGTGGAATTGTCATTATATGAAAAAGAGCAGTAAAGATTCTTCAGAATTCCTCTTTTAGTGGTAAAGAGGGATTTAGTTTACCCAAAAAAAGAGCATTCTGTTATTATTTACTCACCAAGTTATTCCAAACCTGAATGAATTTATTTCAGCTGTTGAACACTTGAGAAGATATTTTGAAGAATGTGGGTAACCAAACAGTTGATGGTAGCCATTGAATTTTATGGTATGGGAAAAAAATACTATGGAAGTCAATAGGGCCTTTCGCACCGCAGGAACCTTTTCATAGTACCAGAACTAATTGTGGAACTACCCACTTTTCGGCGTGTTCGCACCGCCGGAACTGGAAGCAATTTTAGTACCGGACTGCCTTTTTCGAGAACCAAATTAGCTCCTACTCCGGATCAGGGTCTAACCAGCACAACTGGTACTAATCATGACGTAAGTAGACATTGATTGGCCAAATGCGTACGAAAACACCCTCACCCGCCATGATTTAAAACATTGATGTTAAACACACTGTAAGCATGTCAACTTATGCCAAACGCGTACGAAAACACCCTCACCCGCCATGATTTAAAACATTGTGTAAACACACTGTAAGCATGTCAACTTATTTCACAAGTATGGAGAACAGCGATAGATGGACGGACGCTGAAGTGCAGGCACTTGTAGCAAATGTAGCACTGCCAGTTGTTGTTGGAGATTCTTAGTCCTACTTTCCGTTCTTTCAATCGCTTTACGTATACGTCGACATTCCATGTCCATTATTGTGAAACCCGCGAGACAACAAACCCACAGCTCCGATCACAGCGTCCTCCATCCTCCTGTTGTTAACGTTGTTCTTTGTTTCTGTTGTTGAACGCCGCGCACAAATGACGTCGCTGTCGACCGGCTTACGTCACTTCTTAGTACACACTGTCGGTGCGAATGCAACCCTTTAAATGGTACTGAGAAATAGTTTGCACAAAATCGTCCCAGTACTTTAGTACTGTACATTTAGTTCTGGAACTAAAGCGAAAGGGCCTATACGCTCAGCTGTTTGTTTACAAACGTTCTTCAAAACACCTTCTTTTGTGTTCAGCACAAAAAAAAAAAGTGGATAATGAGTAAATGGCAGTTTTCATTTTTAGATGAACCATGGTTGCCATGTGGGTAGGTAAATAATGACTACATTTTAATTTTTGGAGGTACTGTTCTTTTAAATCATGACTCACAGTACCTCAGAGATCTTCAGTGTTCACTTCAAAACCAATTACTCTCTTTATCATCAAACACCAAGAGCTCATCACTCTCATCTGAAGTGCAAATATATATGTTCAGGGCAGATCATAGAAGATTTTCTTAATTAGAAACAAGAAGAAAGAAACTTACTGTCTTATAACAAGCTCACAGCATCCAAGTCGATTGGCGAACAATGTCTCCCAGGGTGAGAGAGAGGGTCTCGGGGGTGTAGCGGGCGAACGTATTGGATATGACTCCCCCATCACTCTAATCGTTAGTGACAGCACATGCAGCTGCTAATGGTCTTTGCTTAATCACATTTAATCAGGTAATAATGATTCAGGGACGAGCTCTGAAACAGCATAGGCAAGAGATTTGGATGCAATTCCAGACGTGTAATGGATGGGAGATTTAGGTGAATGCCAGAAGAGTGTAAGGAAAAAAAATATGAGGTGTCTGTGAATGTTGTTTTTCCCTACATTGCTGTTTCTCGACGGGTCTTGCAGGGTGGTACGGGGGGAGAGGGCGGAGGGTGCAGCTGGTCCCTGTGGGAGATTGCGAGAAGGTTTAGATCATGTTTATTCTGCGGGAGGCAGTCACGAAGGATGTTCAAAAATACCTGAGGTGTGGGAATGTGCATCAGGTTCTTCACCAGATGGTTCTATTGTGTGTCCTATGAGGAGATGAATCAACATTTCATTCTTTCTTTCTTTTCCATTCCTTTTTGTTCTTTATTTCTGCTGGGATACAGGATTCAGCTGCATTTAATAACAATGTTCCCACAACATTTTATAACAATTTGTCACCTAGGACTCATAATGAAATGTATATAAATAAAATACAAATCTCTTTTCAAATATAGAATATTAATACCATTCAATTTTGGAAAGAGCCCATATGTCGTGTGTATGATAAGATGTTTGTTGATAATGTTCATGCATAACTTTAAAAGTACACTTAAATCAGTTTTCCCCCTCATTTTCTGAAAGAAAATAATAAAATGGCTTATTTCATGCACACTTCTAAATTCCACAACATAAGCACATCAAATCAATATTCCGTTCATATTAAAATATAATATCATTATATACATGAGAGGTTTTCTGAATATACTGCCTAATGTCATTGTCAGTCAGCATCTACAGCTTATATTTTGTATGGTGGCCAGAACATTCATCCTTAGGGATATTAAACTTTAAAAAATTGCTGGCACAATACAATATTCATCTTTAGAATATATTGCATCTGTTATGGCTTTATATATCACTGATTGTGTACCATGGATATTGTCAGTTCGGGATGTATTCAATAATACTCTCCTGGCCAATACAGCAGAAAATTAATGCTATCTGTTTTTTGGGTAATCCTGTTTGCGCATACAGTGATTTACCAGGGTCAACAAGGCTGTGAAGACATATGAGAAAAGACATACACCACATCATTTTCCTTTATTAGTGTTTCAAAAATGATGGCAGCTTATCCTGAAGATTTTAGGCATGGCAACTGCAAAAACCAATGAGATCGTTTAAAAAAAATCGCCTCTCAAGAGACACTGACCCTGTGTTCCACACACATACACACTCACACACTTGTTTGTAATGGGCCCCTGCAGTGACCCATGGCATTGAATAATTGTGAGCTCACTGGACCATCGCTAACAGATGCCAGTGGAACCGCATCATTAGCTAATACATGCGGGATGTCAACCCACGCATCAATGGCATGAAAAGTCAAACTGTCATTCTTACAGAGCTCAGACCATATCCATCTGCCATCCAATCTAATACTTATTAAACGCAGATTTCGGGATGAAGCTTCTCTGCTCTGCTCTGCTCTGCTCTTGAGTCGGTCTTCACTAACCCTGATAGCGCAGGCAGGAGTGAGATGGTGAGAAATGCTTTTTCTGCCTACCCTGCTCCACTGAAACAGTGCGGCTGTTGGAGCAGACACCTGGCTGAGAGGTCAAAACTCTTTCAGACCTGGCCCGTGTTTCCACTGACTTGACAGCTGAATGGTGATGTAACTGACTAACTGATATGACGGAACAACCACCTTTCTTTGAGTCAGTGCCACCCTATCCTTTTGATCTCCACCCTGCAGCCGGTCTCCTGACATGAGCAGAAAAGAGAGGAGAGTGCAGTAACAAAGCGAGCTCATGAGGTGTGACAAGGCACATCTGAAGTTAAAGGAATAGTTAACCCAAACACTTTTTTTGCTCTTTTCCATACAAAGGGGCCAAGATTTACAAGCTTTAAAATGACAGAAAAAGTATTGCAAAATCAATCTGCATGACTTATGTGAAATACTCCAGGTTTTACAGCAGAATTGGGCTACTTTTACACTGTTGCTTTGGGTAGTCTGCAGGTTAAACCTCCCCCCACTCCCCAGAATGCTATTTCAACAGAGGGGACCCCCGATGGGTGGGGAAACGTGGACTAGTTATGAATAGCTATTGGGCTGGTTTTGTTTCGCAGACCTGGCAACCCTGACAAACCGACGTTTTAGTAGTACTAGTAGCAGTTATAATGTGTGAATTAATGATCATTTTCAGTTTAGAATTGTTTTCATTTTACCAGTTTCTCCAGTTCACAAAACCAGTTTTGCTTTGGTTCTCGAGATCAACTCAGTGATCTGGAAAGTTAACATCTCACTGGAGTAAAGGTAAGTAATTTTAAATTGAAGACGGCAAAATGCTTCTGTATGCTTTTTATATTTATATAATTTAATATAGTTAACAATCTATATCACACAAAGAATACAGTTTTTCTGCAGATATCAGCATAACACATTTAATAATAATTGTATACAAGTTCAGTAAAGTTAGCAATAAGTGACTTACATTTTAGACGTAATATTGCTTGTTTTTGCTCAATTTTGCCAACGAAAATAGTTTCAAGCAAAGATCGCAGCACTGTTTTGTGTCTTTTTGAGCAATGGTTTTTACTTATTGAATGAATCAGCTTTTTGAACAAATTGGTTGAATAAATGATTCAGTGATTCACTCATTAACTCAGTTAAATGCTTTGTTCCTAAATGAATCAGCCGTTTGAATTAATCGGTTGAATCTCAATGACTCACTCATTAACAGTCACTTGCTGCCACCTACTGGCTGTTTTAATTTCACATTTGGACTATTTTTTTCATGTTTTAAATCATTTAAAATATCAGTATTCAACGTTTTATGTTACAAACAAAACATTATTTATCCATCTGTAACTGCAGGTTAAATGCATCCATGTCCCCTCTGAGATACATAAACTGTGTAAATACATCTAAATGCTATTTCAGATGCAGATTCCAGAAATGTTTTCTTATGTTGGAATGAAAGACACTAAGTACTGGATGAAGTGCTTCTTATTCTTACCCAAAAATACAAAATGGAAGAAAGAGTTCAAACTGAACACAATATTGCTACTCAAGCTGTGTATGAATTTTTTTTATATTTATTTGCTTCTTTTCCATTTTGCGTTTACTTGTACTTTTACTTTCAATACTTAAAGGGATAGTTCACCCAAAAATGAAAATGTGATGTTTATCTGCTTACCCCCAGGGCATCCAGGATGTAGGTGACTTTGTTTCTTCAGTAGAACACAAATGAAGATTTTTAAAACAAACCGTTGCAGTCTGTCAGTCTTATAATGGAGGTGAATGGGAATCACAGCTTTGAGAGTAAAAAACACAGGCAAACAAAACCAAATTAAACCCTGCGGCTCGTGACGATACATTGATGTGTAAAGACACAAAACGATCGGTCTGTGCAAGAAAATGAACAGTATTTATATCGTTTGTGACCTCTGATTCATGCAATGTCCGAACTGTTCGAACTGTCCTGAGCGGCGGCACGTCCTCCTGAGCGCCTTCTCAATAGCAGGCGCGTGAGGCGATCGTTTTGTGCCTTTACACATCAATGCATCTTCACGAGCCGCAGGGTTTAATTTGGTTTTGTTTGTGTATGTTTTTTACATAGTTTGTGTTCTACTGAAGAAACAAAGTCACCTACATCTTGGATTCCCTGGGGTAAGCAGATAAACATCAAATTTTCATTTTTGGGTGAACTATCCCTTTAAGAACGTTCAAGATTTAAAGTGCAATAAATATCACATACTTTAAGACTTTTACTCAGGTAATATTCTAAACGGTGACTTCAACTTCTACCAAAGTCAATTTCTGGTAAGTTATCTGTACTTTTACTCGAGCATGGCTTTCAGGTACTTTATACACCACTGGTAAAGTACAACTTAAATTTAGATCTGTTTGTCTCACAAAGCTGTTGAATGACTTACAAGACTTGAAATAAACCATATGGCTGCGATTTATTTATTTTTTCTAAATGTCAAGGGTAAATAAATTATTGCATTAATGGTGCCTTGTCACTGCTGCTAATGCTGAATGTACTGAAAAAATTGCAGATTTTTTTATTTTTATTTTTTTTACCCCAGGTGTAACGAAAAGTACCTGGATGGACTAGTGCTTCTGCTGGGATTATGAAGTGTGCATTTGATGGACACTTTTCTATCCCATAAGGCCACGGGAGGGAATTTATGAATGCCAGCAAAGCGAGGCAATTGATGCTGCAAGGTCACATGACAGTCACAACATGGAGAATGTAGTATGACCAAAGCTGCATCCCAAATTACGCACTATACACTATGCACTCATACACTATGTACTTATGCACTATGTACTCAACCATGCAGTGCATGAATTATATAAGGTTATTTTGTCATTCATAATCGGAGTTTGATAGCCCCACCCCATTTTGGGTGCACGAGCACCGCTTGTGCTCCGCCTCCGCGCCGCCAGTGAAACTGCCCGAGTTTTGCTGCTTTCCGCATGTCTCCCATTGAGAAGGAACTAGACACTCCCGACTGCCGAGTACCGTGTGAAAGGGCCTTTACAGTGCCTTGTGAAAGTATTCATACCCCATTCATTTATTTCATGTTTTGTTATGTTGCAGCCTTATGTTAAACTGCTTTAAATCACTTTTTTTCCACATCAATCTACACTCCATACACCATAATGACAAAGCAAAAACGGAACTTTCACAACTTTGTAAATTTATAAAAAATTAAAAAACTGAAATAAGTACATTACGTATTCAAACCCTTAACTCATTACTTAGCTGAAGCACCTTTACAACCTCAAGTATTTTGAGTATGATACGACAAGCTTTGCTCATCAGCATTTAGCAATTATCTGCCATTCTTCTCCTCACCTCTTCACCTCTCAAGCTCTGTCAGGTTGGATGGGGGCAGATGCACATTTTTAGGTTTCTCCAGAAATATGTGATTGGGTTCAAGGCCAGGCTGTGGCTGGGTCACTCAAGGACATTCACACAGTTGTCTTTAAGTCTTCTTGCTGTGTGTTTAGGTTCATTGTCTTGTTGGAAGTTGGACCTTCTGCCCAGTCTGAGGTTCTGAATGCACTGGACTAGGTTTTCATTAAGGCTATCTCCATATTTTGGTGCACTGAGCTTTTCCTCTACTCTGACGAGTCCCTCAGTCCCTGCCACTGAAAAACAGACCCACAGCATGAGGCTGCTACCAGCACACTTTACTTTTGGGATGGTTCTCTGCAAGTGATGAGCAGAGCTGGTTTCCTTCAAACATTATGCTTGGAATTGAGGTTCATCAAACAAGAGAATATTGTTTCTCACAGTCTAAGGGTCCTTTAATTGCTTCTTTTTTTTTGCAAATTCCAAGTGGGTTTTTGTGTGTCTTCACTAAGAAGATGGAGTCTGGCCACACCGACATAAAGCCCAGATCGGTGGAGTGTTGCAGTGATGTTAGTCCTTCTGTAGGTTTCTCCCATCTGCATGTACTGTATGATCATGGAGCTCAACTAGAGTGACCATCAGCATCTTGTTCACCAGTCTAGACAAGGCCCTTCTCCATCAGTTGCTCAGCTTGGCCAAGAGGCCAGCTCTAGGAAGAGTTCTAGTTGTTTCAAATGTCTTCCATTATGGATAATGAAGGCTACATGATTCTGTGAACCTTCAATGAAGCAGAATATTTTCTGAACTCTTCCCCAGATGTGTGGCTTGATGCAAACCTGTTTCTGAGCTCCACAGGCAGTTCTTTTGACCTCAGGGCTTGGTTTTTGCTCTGATATGCATTTTCAGCTGTTAGACATTTTATGAAGGTGTGTGTGCCGTTCCAAATCATACCCATTCAATTGAATTTGCCACAGGTTAACTTCACTCGAAGTGTAGTAACATCTACAAACAATATGAATACCCTGAGCTAAATTTTAACTGTCCCAGATAAAAAAAAACTTATGCAATGAAATCATTTTTTTATATATAAATTTGCAAAGATGTTAAAAACCTGTTTTTTGCTTTGCCATTATGGTGTATGGAGTGTAGAATGATGTGGGGAAAAAGGTAATTTAAAGCAATTAAACATAAGGCAGCAACATAACAAAACATGACAAAAATGAAGGGGTATGAATACTTGCGCAAGGCACTATATATTAGTATGCTGTTTTCTCAAATATCGATTCTTACTTTTTCTGTTTTGCCTGTGTTCAAAAAAAAAAATCAGCTGATTGCCGTGCATTATTCTCCACATATAGCTCGATCTGAACCGTAAACATGTTTTGTCAAAAAAGCCGGTTTTGTCCACTTTCAAGGCATCGTGAGTTCATGTTTTACTGCAGAAGCCGACAAGCGCCCTTGTTGTTTTTGAACAGAAGCCGATAAGTCCATTTTAGCGAATCAGCGCGCTGTATTCAGGTCAGGTGACAAGGCTACTTTCACTTTGAAAAGACGTGCTAGCTGAGAGGAGTTTCTTCATGGATATTTGGAGCATGATTAGGAGAATGGGTGGGAAGCATAAAAATTCAAGAATGTCGGCATTACAAAATGGAGAAGAAGTTGCAATCTCAAATGAAGAAAAGGCAGGAATGTTAGCTAAAGTATTTAAGAATATACATAGCAGTAATAATTTGTCAGAAGAAGCAAGAAATAAAAGGGAAAAAGTTAAAGGAGATAATCCTGATATAACTAAAAAATGTGAAGTAAATAACAGTTGTTTAGATAAAGATTTTTCTGAGGCAACAAGCTACAGACCAATAGTGTTGACGTCAAACATGAGTAAGATAATGGAAAGATTGATTGTAAATAGACTTACATTTGAGATAGAAAGTAAAGGCTTGTTCACGCTGTACCAGAGTGGGTTTCGAAAGGGCAGAACAACAATGGACTCAATATTATGTCTAGAGTCAGAGATAAGAAAAGCACAGGTAAATAAAGAGGCTGTTATATGAGTTTTCATAGATGTGGAAAAAGCATATGATATGCTTTGGAAGGAAGGACTACTAATAAAAATGAAAAACATGGGTATCTTAGGAAGAATGTACAACTGGGTATTAGACTTTTCATTTGACCGGACAATTCAGGTTAGAGTGGGAACATCATACTCTAGGGTTTATGCAGTAGAAAATGGGACTCCACAAGGAAGTGTATGTAGTCCCCTTCTATTTAATATAATGATCAATGATATATTTAATGATGTGGAAAAAGGAATGGGGAAGTCAATATATGCAAATGATGGTGCACTTTGGAAAAGAGGTAGAAATATAACTTATACAGTTAAGAAAGTTCAGCAGGCAGTAAATAAAGTTGAAGAGTGGGCAAAGAAGTGGGCTTTCGAATATCTGTAGAAGAAGAGAAATGTTCGCATTAAGTTATCTCTTTATGGAAAACAATTGGAGCAGGTATCAGTGGTAAGGTTTCTTGGAGTGTGGTTAGATGAGAAACTGAACTTTAATATACATGTAGAAAAACTACTGACTACATGTAAGAAAGCACTGAATGTTATGAGATGTTTAGCGGGTAGTGAATGAGGGCCTAGCCGTAGTTCTCTCAGAAACATATATCTGGCAGTTATTAGGTCTGCAATTGATTATGGATGTATGGCATACGGATCAGCAAGTCAGCATGTACTGGGAAAAATTGATAAGCTTTGAGAATATGCTGCGGAGCATTTAGAACATCGCCCAAAGCTGCACTGCAGGTAGAAATGGGTGAAATGCCATTAGAAGAAAGATGTATGCAATTAAAAAATGGTTTACTGGGGATCTTTAAAAGGCCACAATAGTAAACATCCAACTAAGGCGATTTTTGAAGAATGCTGGGAACATGAGAGAACAAATATAAAAAGCATTGGTTGGATAGCAGAAGAAATGGCACAAACAATGGATTCAGTGAATAGGAAATATAGTGATGCAGTGCTTATATCTGCACTCCCACCATGGTTATTTAAAATGCCTGCAATAGACCTGTATCTACTAGAAGTGGAAAAATCAAATAGTGGTGCAATTAATTAAGTAAATCATTATATTGAACGGTTATACTATGACAATGTACAAATTTATACAGATGGATCAAAAGATCCAGAATCTAATAAGACAGGAATAGCAATAGTCATACCACAACAAGAAGTAATTATTGCAAAAAGAACACCAGAATACTTATCTGTATTTACTACAGAGTTGATTGCCATTGTTTTAGCTTTACATTGGTTGGAAGACACACAAACTAAGAAAGCAGTTTTATGCTCAGATTCACTGGCGGCTCTAAGAAGTATTCAGTCGGGACAATCAAATTGCAGACAAGATATTATTATAGAAATCATGCAACTGCTATATAGACTCCATGCTCATGAGAGGGTTGTTTCATTTTTATGGATCCCAGCACACATTGGAATAGATGGAAACGAGATGTCAGATAAACATGCTAAGAGATCGTTGAATAAAAATAATGTAGAAATGTATGTAAAAATCAGCAAAGAAGAAGCAAAAACAATTATTGAGCAAGCTGTTATTAAATATTGGCAACATAAATGGGATATGGAGAAGACAGGTAGACATCTGTATAAAATCCAAAAGAAAGTAGGATTTCAAAATAATGAGAATGTAAGGGATTTTAAAAGAAGAGAAGAAGTAATAATAGCAAGATTAAGATTAGGAAATTCATCTTTAAATGGAAATTTACATAAAATCAGGAAGATCTTGTGGCGAAATTGAAACAGTTGAGCATACTTTATTACAGTGTAGAGCATATAGTAAAGAGAGACAGATGTTGGAAACAAAGATACAATCAGAAGGTGCAAATAATATGACATTAGAACTAATATTAAAGGTGCAGTGTGTAAATTTTAGCGGCATCTAGCGGTGCGGTTGCGAATTGCAACCAACGGCTCAGTCCCCCGCTCACCCCTCCCTTTAGAGAAGCTACGGTGGCCGATACAGGACTAAGATGTCGTCGGTAAAGACAGCAGAGAGCAATGAGATTTCTTTACAAAGGTAAATTAAGGAATTATATTTACTTAATTATTTAATAAATCAATGTTATTGCGAATATTAATGTACTTGTTCATCATTGTGTCAGTGTTTTATTCGCAAAAAAAAAACCAAAATGACGAAACGTGCTGTGTAGAGCTGTTTGTCCGTTTAGGGCTACTGTAGAAACATGGAGGCGACTTCCATGTAAGGGGACCCGCGGTGTATGTAGATATAAATTGCTCAATCTAAGGTAATAAAAACATAACGGTTCATTAAGTAAGGTCTTTATACACCTCTGAAAGCATAGTTATGTATATTATATTGCATTTATGTCAATAGATTGATGTAAATATAACACATTGCACCTTTAAGTAATAGAAAATTCAGAAGAATGATAATAAGTTATCTAATAGACACGGGAATCTTCATGAGAATATAAGGTATAAGTGTATATAATTGTATTTATTTATTTATTTATTTATTTATTTATTTATTTATTTATTTTTATTTATTTATTTATATTTATAAAGCCTTCTCATTGTCACTCCACTCTCCAGTTCAGTTGGTGGCGGCAATGCACCAAAGGCTGGCTTGCCCACCGCCAATAAACGCTACAAGAAGTAGCTTCAAAGCTTAGAGTTTCTTCAAAGCTAACTAAAATTGATCGAGGATGGATAATTTCGACGAACTTGATGAACCTGTGATATCTTCTTCAGAGCGAAAAGGGAAAATAAAAGTTGAAACGTTTTCACGGAACCTTGCAAAAGCAGCGCGTTACAATGGTGAGGGAAAAGCTCTGTGTATTGCGTGCAATCACATCCATACAGTTTATGATCACAACAACAACAATGTTTGTCAGGCATCTACATTGTCATCTGAGGAGATTACAATGATTAAACGAGTGTTTGTTTTTTTTACTCTAAAACATGAAATGTGGAGTTAACTGCTTTTGCCAAAAAACAACTGTTGGAGTTGTCTGCTTTTGATATAAAACAAACTTTTAATATGTATAAAAAAATAAAATAAAAAAAAACGTACTTTCAATGAACTTTAATTTTGTAAATTACCTGTATTTAAGTTATTATTAATCAAAACAACCCAACTGCAGTTTGATTGATATTACTTGTGCAATAAAAAAAACGTTATTTCTGAAAAAAAAAAAAAAGGAGTTATCGGTTGAACATCAAATGAACTCTTCATATATATATATATATACACTGAAATTAATTTGAACCACCTTTAGCTTTGATTATGGTGTGCATTGTTTCAGCAACCTTATGCATCTGAAAAAGCAGTCAAATTAATACACTACATTGTGCCCTGTTTCAGTATTTTTATTTTATTTTTATTTTTTTTCGTGTTTTGTGTGTTTGTTTATTAATTTTAGAGTGCATACACTGAATTACTCCTACACAATTGTGGTGATGTCATCCTGGATTCTGGAATATGTATAGTAGTATCTTCCAGGTTGTTTAATAAATGAAAAGCTACTCACTGCAGTTAGGGTTAAAATAATTTTGCCAAACATATACCAGAAACATATTAATCACTGCAATAATGATCTAATTCTAGACCTTTTGCTTATTTAAATCAATATAAAATGTCTTGGTATCACCGTTATAATCTGTTGTCATTGTAATATTGTCGCAAATTTAGTATGCTTTTAAATATACTCCTATATCATGTATTAATCTCACAACATTGTATCCCACATTCAAACATATACATGACCCTGGACCACAAAACCAGTCATAAGGGTCAATTTTTTTATTGAGATTTATAAATCATCTGAAAGTTGAATAAATAAGCTGTCTATTGATGTATGGTTCGTTAGGATAGGAAAATATTTGGCCGAGATACAACTATTTGAATATATTGAATCTGAGGGTGCAACAAAATCTAAATACTGAGAAAATAGCCTTTAAAGTTGTCCAAATGAAGTTCTTAGCAATGCATATTATTAATCAAAAATTAAGTTTTGATATATTTACGGTAGGGAATTTACAAAATATATTCATGGAACATGATCTTTACTTAATATCCTAATGATTTCTGGCATAAAATAAATAAATCGATAATTTTGACCCATGCAATGTTTTTTGGCTATTGCTAAAAATATACCCAAGCGACTTAAGACTAGTTTTGTGGTCCAGGGTCACATATTATAATGAATCTTGATGGGTTAAAATTAAACTAACACATTGTTTATTTCTAAGACCACATACAACACATTCATTGCAGTCTTTGCATTAATCTAGCAGAGCAACTATGAAACATGCAACAGCAATATGTACTACTACTACTAATGTTTTTTGTTTTTTTTAAAGGAGACATAATATGCCCCTTTTTACAATATGTAATATAAGTCTCTGGTGTCCCCAGAATGTGTCTGTGAAGTTTCAGCTCAAAATACTCCACAGATAATTTATTATATCATTTTGAAAATGCTTATTTTGAGTGGAAGCAGCACCACGCTGTCTCTGGGCCTGTCTCTTTAAATGCAAATGAGCTGCTGCTCCCCGCCCCCTTTTCCAGAATAGAGCTGCGCCATTACAGCTCGTACCTGCTAAAAAACATATGTTTTGGTTCTGATTATCATGTTTATCGCTCTGAAATCATACGTTTTAAACCATATTAGTTTAAACTTCTGATATACTGTTTTCTGAGAGCACACATCCGAAGCACACGGACAGAAAGCAGCTGTCACAGCATGCGAGAACTAAACTAAGTTATCATTAAAAACACACATGAGTTACAAAAACAGTCGGTTATGTCTGTGAAGGTAAACTGCTGGGAAATAAGTTGCATGTTTATTTTAGGTCTCTGTGGCAGCAGCAATATACAGTAATCAATAAATCCACTGCTCTCACATCTCCTCTAAGGCTGGGACTGTAAATAGTGTTGTAGGGAAAACACTGTTCACATCATCCAAACAAACCAAACTGTGACATTAGATAAACACGGGTGTGTACCAGAAATGCTAGTGTGGAAGCCAACATTCCCTCATACTGCTATTATTTAATTATTTAGTCTTAGGAAAAATTATCTCATAAATGTAAATCTCAGAAGCTGTTGCAGTGTGAAAATGTGTGGATGGTTAAAAATTCATTAATGAGAGCTCAAGACAGAATAAATGGAGTCTTTAATACTGATGCAGTTCTTCATTTCCACCAGGCTGCATCTTTAAAGCTGGTTATGGAGCTTAGAGAAGCAAGCTAAAGGCTCCTGCCCTTCAGTATGACTGATACCAGTGGCTTGGCTGTGTGTGGCGGTTGGTTGAGCCGAATCAGACACAACGGCAGCCCTGAGGGTCCCGATGCAGAGGTTACAGAGAAATGAGTCCCTGACCATACTAGCTTATCAGCTACCAGCTTTTATTTTTCATAAATGAGGGATTAATTATTGCTCCCAGAAGAGCATAGTCTGCACTGTGTAGATAAATCAGACAGTTTCCCCACAGGGCAGTGCAGAAATGAGGGGGAAAAGGGCAGATTCAGGGTTGTAAACAGAGGGAGAGAGTAACTTTTTCCCATAACACCAACGCAACTCCATGGTCATCATGTGATCTAGAAAATGAAAGAAAAGCTCAAATGTGCTTTTGCACGATTCCCTATAATGTGGCCACGTTGTTCTATTAAAGTTTCTCTCTTAGGTATAATTTATAAAATTTTGGCAGAGCAAATACTCAACGTCACCAAGGGAGCCAAATCAGACACACTCGTTTTCTCAGATGCTTGCAGAAAAAGGCTTACCAAAACAAAGTTACTGGGTTAATCTTTTTCACCTTTCCTTGGTTGGTAGATGCACCAGGGACCTGATTATAGCACTTAAAACCTGGAAAAGTCAGATTAGCATGATATGTCACCTTTAAATACTAATACTGTGCATATTTAACGATTTTATTGCAATCATGTACTTAATGGGAGGAATAATTAATCAGAGACCCCAAATTAGAGCTAAAAGTATGACTGGGAAATGAAGAGGTCTCCCTCCGCAATACTCCACAGAAGGTGAATGAATTATTCACAGTCGGCATGCATGATGGGTAATTTGCTGCAGGCCATCTCTGTAAACAGCTTGCAAAGGGCTCAGAGCAGAACATTCTGTTATGTAGAAAGCATAATGGAGCCAATTTGAAAAAATTTAATTTCAGGCTGGGTGTTTCTATGAGGTTTAAGTTGTTTTCACACTTACTTTGATTGCTTGGTCTGAAGAAGAGTTTGGTTTTACGTACTTTACCCCAAAAGTGTTTTTAATATATATTTTTTTTTTATTAAAAAAACATTATTTTCACATTGCGTCCACAGTATGTTTGAGTGTTAAATTACATTTTTACCACTCTTGCTAGGTACTCCAGAAAAGAATATGGCAATTATGTCACTAAACTATTTATGCCTTTGGATTTACCTCATAACTTGCACAGAACAGCACTTCCGTTTGTCTGCTGATGTGCAGAACCTGTGCTGCTCTCCAAAGGCATCTCCGAACACATAGTACCGGAGTTCACATTAGCAGGTCTGCTCCAAACCTTCTAGTATGAAAGTGTCTTTTAAGACTCACCCGATCAACCGCCAGGAACCAGATTCCCTAGACAGCATCTCAACTACATCCTGTTTATTTTCTTTAATTTTGTTTTATTCTCGTAAGCAGACCACTAATGCTTTGCTGTGGTCCTGGAGGAGCTGAGCAGCACTAGAGCTCTTCAGAGTAATTTGGTTCCATCTGAGGAGACCCACATGCTTGTGCAAGCACAGAATCAATATTAATCAACTTGGAGGGAAGACAGGCTTGCGTTGTTGTTGTTTTTTTTTTTTTCTTTCTTTAAGCAGATGTTGCAGCCAGGCATGGAGATAATATTTCAGCACAAATGTAAGGCCAGCTACAGCTGTGGTCAATATCATTCCTCTGTCCATGGTCACTCAGAGGAAATACTGATAAAATGTATCTCTGGCTCATGCAAACACTCATGTGCACGTTGTCAGAATTGAACTGATCATTCATTTTATGTTCTAGTTCAATTCATTGAAGTTGAATTGAGTGTGAATTGAGGTTGCAAACAGGATCTACATCTACATTTACATGCACCCAAATAATCCATTAGTAATTGGATTGATGGCTCAATCAGATTGAAAAGCCTTTATGTAAACACCTCAATCAGTCTGATTGAGCTCAATCCGAATGACATTTTGAATGCATTGAAAGTTTTGTAGACCCAAAATAATCCAAACAATAGAGAGAAGAGAGAAGAAAAAAAACTAAATATTTAAATGCTTGAATACCTTGAATATCTTCTTAATCTGTTTCACAAATGCTTTGCACAGTGCCATGATGCGGATGTTTACCAGAGCCCTTTTATAATAAGATCTCTGTTTACATTTTACATCTTATGAAAGCGCATATGTTTATTTATGTCTTATGAACTGGTTAGTGGCCGAGGTGGGTGCAGGTGACTGAACCTTTGATGAAATATTTTAAGTATTTCACATTTTATTTATTTATTTTTCAACTTTTCTTTTAGGTCATCAAGGCAAAACAGCAATTATACTTCACGTCATAGCAATTGCTTTCTCTTTTCAGAACATGGATTACATGAATGCAGATATAAATGAAAATGGGAATTATATTGAAAAATTTAGGGTTCAGTCTTGGAGACCAAGTCTCACTACTAAATAACTATTAACTGTGACTTTTGCCTCAGTAAACCCATAATTTGCTGCTTAGTAATAGTTAGTAAGTTTAGTTTAGTTAGTAAGTTTAGGTATGGGGTAGGGTTTAGAGATCTAAAATGGTCATGCAGAATAAAGGAATTAATATGTGCTTTAATAAATAACCAATATGTTAGTAATATGCATGTTAATGAGCAAGTAGTTCATAGTGAGAACTGATCCTTATAATAGCATTGCCTAGTGTGCTTATGCACAGAACGTTAAGATTTTGTACCATAACTAATGCGTTAATATTCAGTTAATTCTTCTTCATGCCATTCCAACTCAACATCCTGTTGTCTTATTGACTTACCATTTTTTATATGCTCCATGTTTTGCTATCATTTATCTCTCTCCCTGTCCTGTTTTACTGCCCGTTTGCTCAAGACTGTAATTGATGACTGGTTGCCAGTCATAATGTTGTCATAATAAAAGGCTCAAGGGGCTTATTGTCTCTACTTTTTCACAGCTCGGCCTCACAGCCCACATACTCACCCTGATCTCAGACCAGTGCTCTCTGAAACGCCATACAAACACATTCATTTAGAGCCACTCATTTGATTACGCACATAATCTCCCTCTATGAATTTAGATGGGAAGCAATTGAGTTCCTAAACAGCCTATGAAATCACAATGGTGGCACCATCTGCTAGTAAGTTTTATTGATGGATTATAGATTATAAGTGATGTGAGTAAATGTTTACATGTGTTTTGATGACAGTCATTCGGGGGCGGATAATTAGTTTCCGATGATCACATATGTAGCTAAATTGAGATAGTAGAACAATGCTCTCCAGATACCTTTCTATCCCCCGCTATTATGTTGGAAACACATGCTAAGTCGTGAAGGGTTTATTTTGATTGACATTTACAGAATGATCTTCTCATAAACGTATATATTGGAAGTCATTTAACAGATTAGATCACAAACGGATCCTCTTGGAATATCCCTGGAGGCTGTGTCTTATATTTGTTCAATAAACCAGGAGTAGAATTTAGATAGTGAATGTTCCCTGCAGGTTGCCGATGTCATTGGATGACAGCTAATCTGAAGTGTCATTCATTTACTGATATATGGGCTGATATGATATATGGACATATATTATATTTGGGCTGCTAAATCTTTGAACCTTGTTGATGGGTATTGCATATTGCATTGAATGTTCATCAAATGCTTATTTTTCCCTGTTCAGATCCCATTTTTGTGTTACAGAAAGTAGATCAATGAATTTGGGTCCAGGGTCTCAGAAAGCTCTAGAGATATGGACAAGAGAAATGTACTTTCATTTAGAAGTTCAGCTCTCAGAAACTCTTCCACAAGTCCATTCGTGTTTATCTTAATCATGGGTATGAAAAGCCAGAGAAAGACAGAAGGAAATAACAGTAATTGAGAGAGGGAGTGATTAATGTTCTCATTGTGACCAGATTAGATAACAGGCAACCCAAAGCTTTCATCGATGATGGCTCTATTGGGTTTGACATGTATAAAAATATTTCCTCATATCCGACACACTGATCATGTTACAGCAGGATAGGGAGAGTCTGAAAGATTGCAAACCTCATTCAGCCAGAGGGGCAATAACTCTCTAAACATTCATTCTGGATGATTCAGCAAGCAGGCACTTTGTAAGTTCCAGTACCCATGGCTCTTGTGATGCAGGCTGATAGCCACAGATGAACTCACAATTACTGACCATTTCTTCAAGCTTTCTAACAGGAAATGATAGCAGTGCGGTTCAAATGAGCTGAATTACTATGGACATTAAAATAGTCGCTAATAATTGATGTGTTTTTCTAAACCTTGTTGAACACTTTAGAATACTTTTGAAAAGAGTTATTACGGAAGTGTAAAACAAAATACTTAAGCGCGAACTGAATGTAATGTTTTCGGACAATTCTTTGCAACTTAATTACAATTTATTATAATTCATATTAAAATCAGTTAGTCAAGTCAAGTCAAGTCACCTTTATTTATGTAGCGCTTTTAACAATACAGATCGTGTCAAAGCAACTGAACAGCCTTAATTAGGAAAACAGTGTGTCAATAATGCAAAGGGACAATAGTAAACACTAATTTTTCAGTTAAAGGCAGTTCATCATTGAATTCAGTGATGTCATCATCCAGCTCAGTTCAGTTTAAATAGTATCTGTGCAATCAAGTCAATGATATCGCTGGAAATGAAGTGTCCCCAACTAAGCGTTCCGTGTTCTCGGGGGCGGGGTTTATCTGGGTTCGTGACGTAACGTACCCGGGAAGTAAATCGTTGTAGTTCCTACGAGTCGTTTTTGTAGGCATTAGAATTTTGTCTGCCAGAATTTAAAAAAAAACTATATCTCCGTTTGCATTGAAATTTCAGCATCGTAACTTTGCAGATATTGTTTATGCTCACACAGCAACATTACACACTAACTAATGTTAGAAAATTGAAATCGCAATCAACCACCCCTTCAAATTGCTGTATTTAATCCACTATTCAGTATATGCATGTATATCTGTTTTTTAACATTGTTTTCTAAGGTTACTACTAATGTATGTTTATACTTATGTGTATTTTCTGTTTTTGTAGAAAACCACATACACATTTATATCCCGACTATATACCGAGTGTTGTAGTGACAAATAAAAGGGTTACTCTATAAGACACCTGTCGACTACATCTATCAACTAAGTCTCTTACCGGACATCCTGTGGTGGGTTTCAAATCTAACTGGCAATCTAAATCAAAGGTGCTATCAACAGCCAACTCATTCTATCAGTTAAACTATAATGTTACTAACTTTTTTTTTTCATTATATTTACACGCATAAATAATTGAACTATGTGTAACGGGAGGGAGGGTTAAAATAGAAAGAAGTAAATGGAGTAGCCAACTGCAAAATCAACAGTTTCTTCCCAGTCTTTATAAAACGTTAAATCCCCTGCCACTCCACCAAAAATCTAGTTATTAAAGTAAAACAAAGTGTCTGTACACAAAGCATGAATGTTTTATAGGATACAGAACATCAGAGTCAGAGCCTTGAGCGACTGGCGCTGCTTTTGAACCACCTACCGAGAGCATGGAGCTTTGAGAAGCCAACCCAATAAAACAAGCTTGGTTTGCAGCCACACATGTGCCAACACACAGAGTGACTGGCTGCGAAGAGAGGAGTGTTTCTCTGTTTGAGCAGAAAACTCAAGATACACCTCAACTCTGATATTCGCTGTGTGCTTTGCTGTGCATTGGCACTGCATGTTTCATAAGCACATTCAAAGGTAAAATACTTGCAAGAACTCAATTCTTCATCCCAAAAGATGGAAATGATTCACCCAAATATAATTCACTTATTCTAATGTGTTCACTCTCATGCCATCCCAAACCTGCATTCATATTTTCCCTGTGGAACAAAAATGTCAAAGAAAGTACAATTTAATTATTTCTACTTACAAAATTTACATTTAAATTCTATTTACTTCTTTCTTTATAATTATTTGTTAAATTTACTAGGAATTTCTGAGTGAAAATGGTGAATTCTACACCAAGAACAAAAACGTCTTAAAATGAGTCAAAATGATTTTTATGCACTAAGGGCCAGATTTACTAACAGCTTGTGCCAGCGCAAACCGTCTTTTGCCATTAAAATAGTACAGTCAGGATTTACTAAAGACGCGCAGTGAAGAATTAGCACTGAAATGGCGTAGACAGTTATTTTTGTGCCTGACCTTGTTGAATATGCATTTGTAGTAGTTTCCCTTTCAGATGCAACATTTATGAGAGGAGAGTATTAAAATAAATCACGCAATGCAATTTACGCACCCACTTTATATTAAGTGGCCTTAACAACTATGTACTTACATTTAAATTAATAATTTGGTACAATGCACTTATTGTGTACATACATGTTTTTACATTGTACTTACATTTCAAAAATGCCTGCATGTAATTACATCTGTAATTAATTTCTGTAATTACATTTATAATTACGCAGATGACCCATCCCTTACACCTTAACCCACCCTTAAACCTACCCATACCAACAAACCTGTCCCTAACCTTACCCGTATCCCACCTCAATAGCAGCAAAAGTGTTTTGCAATACAATATGAACACAATAAGTACATTGTACTTAATTTTTGATGTAAGTACATAGTAGTTAAGGCCACTTAATATAAAGTGGGGCCCAACTTACTAACATTTGCACCATTTACTGGTATTTGCGCCATTATTTAAAGCCCCAAAAAAGCACATCTTAAAGCAGGCTGTAATTTGCGCTGCTCTTGGTAGATTGCGCTGGTCATTATGGAAATGATCTGTCTGCGTCTGTGTTCTTTAATGTGTGCATTGTCAGTAAATCACACGAAAAATGTTCCCCTCCCATCGGCGCTTTTATGAAATTGCGCTTTAATGCTAATTTGCCCTGTTTATTAAATCTGTCCCAAAGTCTTTCAAATCATATTGACTTCTTTCATGTTTGAATGACACATTTCCTTTATGCATAAAAATTGTGCTCACTGTAAACTTGTATGAAAAATTTCTCCATAAAATTTGTATTTTGTGCTTGATTTGGATTTGGTACAACATGAGAGTGTATAAACAATGACAGAAGTTATTCTTTTAAGTCTTCATTTTCATTCATTTGCCTGTTTTTGAAAACATTCATGCCCAAGGGACATCTTCGGATAGATTAATGATTGTGGCTCCCAGAATAGACAAGTCTTTGTTATAGTACACAGAGGATTTAAGCTGTCAGCTACTCGTGGATGCTTTTTCTCCTCTTTTTTGCCTTCTTCTCGGGTGGAAAATAAGATAGGTGATGCTGTTCAGAGTAGTACTTGTTGTGGTGTGCCGCATCGGCTGGTTGGCCCGAGCTCACTGACTATAAAATAAATCATTTCACATTTGATTTGGTATTTATGAGCGTCACTTTTATTTATTTATTTATTTTGTATAGTGAATGCATCTTGTTTTCCCTCTCACACTCGTTGGCTCACTCTCTTTCTCTTTTGGAACAGATTTTATACTGTTTTCTATCTGTGCAACTAAACCTGTGCATCTGTGGAGTGAATTGTGGGTTCTCAATACACGTTTCATCTGCCACTCATTCAGTAAATCAAGTGCAGAACGTGCAACAAAAAAGCTCAAATCAGCAGCTCTTTTTGTAATTTACCAGCGAGAGCAATCTCCTGTTTTGTACAGGCTCCTGTAGAAATAGCCATGCTGAAGGGGAATAATTCATTTGTGCTACAGTGTGGTTGAAAATTGAGGGAATCATTTGAAAAGCATTTCCTCCATCACATGTTTCTTGGTGTAAGACCATAACGACAATGTGCTGAGAGGAGACCAGATAAATGAACATAACCGATCTTGTTACTTACACTGTAGGACTTTAGCTGCCAGTGAATTTAAAGCAGGACTTTGACAGTCGTTGATGCTCTGCTGATCTCTTCAGATGAGAGCTCCATCTTAATGCAGATCCTTTACTTCAGAGAGAGAGAGAGAGAAAGAGAGAGAGAGAGAGAGAGAGAGCGAGAGAGAGAGAGAGAGAGAGAGGAAGATGGGGCAGCGTGTCATTCAGTTGTTGGGTCAAAGCTTAGTCAGATCTATTTCTGATGGTGTTTGAGTAGTGCTGGGATTCTAGACACTTTGGGGACAAGCCAGTCACATCCCAGAGAACTACTAATGTGTGTGTGTGTGTGTGTGTGTGTGTGTGTGTGTGTGTGTGTGTGTGTGTGTGTGTGCGTGTGTGCGTGCGTGTGTGTGTGTGTACTTGTTTATGCTACATTGTGGGGACCAAATGTCCCCACAAGGATAGTAAAACCTGAAATGTTTGACATTGGGAAAAAATTATTAAAAATAGTAAATGATGTTTAACTGAAAGTGTAACAATGCAAACAGGTTTTCTGTAAGGGGTAGGTTTAGGGTTAGGGGATAAAGCGTTTAGCGTTAGCGTTTGGTCAGTATAAAAGTAATAGATGTCCATGGAAAGTCCCCACAATTCACAGAAACAAACGTGTGTGTGTGTGTGTGTGTGTGTGTGTGTGTACTGGTTTATATATCCTGGTGGGGACTTAAACCTGACTACACACAGACTCAGGGGGACTCGTGTCACAGTGGGGACCTAAATTGTGGTCCCCACGGGTACAAAAGCTTATAAATCATACAGAATTAAGTTTTTTGAAAATCTAAAAATGCAGAAAGTCTCCTGTGAGGGGTAGGTTTAGGGGTAGGGTTGGTGTAGGGCAATAGAATATACGGTCTGTACAGTATAAAAACCATTATGCCTATGGAGAGTCCCCATTTTTCACAAAAACAAACGTGTGTGTGCGTGTGCGTGTGTACATGCTAAACTCACTGTGCCTTACAGACTTATGTTTTCTGCATTTGTTTCCAATTTGTTTGGTATTTTGAATTAAAATGTTTCCTTTGTTTACCATTTGAAAATGCTTTATCAGGTCTCTTAAATGTTAGAGCATGTTGTGTGTTTTATAATCTAATTTGAGACATCTCTACCATTTGGGTGCACAAAAATGTAATAGTTTTCCATTTGCAAAAATACACTTTTCACCAGCATCATTTTCAGAATGTAAGCAGCAGTTGGGATCATTCACGTTTTCATGAATCTTTCAGAGGCATCAAAAGCATATTTTGTTAATGTAGTATAATTTCAGAGAGCTTGCTGAAGAAATCAAATAAACTAGGTTCCATAAAAAAATTGTTGAATTTGTTATAATTTTTTAGGGGAGAAAATATGCTACCTATTCATGGTGAAAGTATACTTTCAGTTATGAAGTGTGAATGCACTGCGTCTACCTTGTATGCCATGAAAGTCGCTTTAATATATAAAAGTGTCTGATAAATGCATGCACGTAAATGCATAAATACTACTAAGATGCTAAAGTTACCCATGGGTGTTGCTATATTGACGAGTTTGCTTTGAATTGTTTGTTGTTAACATATCTTATTTTGCTGGCTAAGATGTCTCCAGCACTGTTAATTTGTAAAGTAAAATTGAATATGCATTTAAATTTTTTGCATGCATTTAAAAGTAATTTTTTTATATATATATATACAGAATATTTATACTTTCATAGATACCTTATCCTACCCTGTATCATAGCACCTAATCCAACCAATAAATAAAAGAAAAGAAAAATTAGCATGTCACACTCAAAACTGACATAATGCTTCTTCAGATGGCAAATTTTGATGGTGGATGGTGATGATGATCAGTTTTGGGTCCGTTTTCCTACACAAAGCTATCATCTGGTCTCAGCAATTTTTTTAAATAAATTATTGTTACTACACTATACTGTTTCTACCAGTTATGTTGTTTATATTGTTGTACATAAAGAAATGGTTAGGTAGAGGTCAGTTTATTGCGTAATGATTAAAAGGTTTCTCGTTAAAAACAATAGCATTCCTAGTTTGTATGTAGTGATGTCAAGTCAGCTGTTACTCGATTTAGACAGTCCGGACACCCCAGGCCTGACTAATATCGCCCACTCATAGGCCACACAGGAAATAAATTGCTAGAGTGCTGGTAATGTGCTTCAGAACAGAAAATGCATTATTTCCCAACACAGTATATGATTATCCTCAGCATGCAAAATGGGTGGTCTTTTTTTAAATGACTTTTTTGACTAATGGCAAGACATTAATGAACACATAATTCAACCAGTTCAACTTGAATTATACACATACACCTTCAGTCTCAGGAATTCATTATTAGACTAAAGCCCTAAACACACTGCACGGTTTTCAGTTGTCCCAGACGAAAGACTGGCATCGTGAATCAATCATGGCGATTTCTGTGATCGTGGCTCCTAATTGGTGGTCCAGTGTCGTACAGTGAGAGAGTTTCAAAGACGGCTGTTGTCACGATCTTGCAGCCAAAGATTTACTGGCCAACCAATAAAAATGCGACATGAAATAGAAATCAACGCGACATGGTGCTAAAACAAAACTGCTTACCTCGAGCTCTTATCCCTTCCTCTTACACCGCTTCCACTTCTTTTCAGCACACATAAAAAATGCAACTTCTAAAGTGTAATTTTTCATGCTCTTTTTGTTTACCACTAGCGCATGCTGATGATGTTTTATTCTTTTATAGTAACATGTGTCGTATCATACGAGTCAATAGGTGTCATCATCGTACAGTCTACACACATCGTAGCCGAGTTTATTAGATCCATGTCGCACAGTGTGATATGCAGTGATCTTACAGGATTGCTAAAATCATGCAGTGTGTTTTGGGCTTAAAGTAGAGGTTCTTAACCAGGTGCCCGGGATCCTCGGAACACTTAAAGGGCTCCAATTAAGCCCTTTTACAAAGTCTTGATTTGTTTTTTGGGGTGTACAAGAATAGGTTTTCATGCTTGGTTGTTTAAAAAATGTAATTCCTGTTTTGATGAAAATGTGAAATGTTTGGTCAGCTGGGCCAGTGGGTTGTGATTGGTGAACCGTCTAGAGCATCGGAGTCTGTGACTTTCTATTAAATCTGTCAACTCAAATCTGCAGACTGGCTCTGACTTTCAGCAACTGGTGTCAACTTCTCCACACTGTAAATCGAGGGAAAATCGGGGCAAAAATTATGTAATGTATTCCAGCCTTTAGGAAGGCCAAACAATGGGGTTTTGGAACCGAGGTGAAAAAATCAGCTACATTTGCAAAAAGAGGCTGACGTAATATACTGTAATGTGAAACGGTGAGTCAAACAGAACACAATTGTAGGTCCATTAAAAATATTTTGACATGAACTTGAGAAATTGCATGGCAAAAAAATATAAATATTCTGTGTTCATGTCCTTTTTTGCATATTTGACAGTCAAAGAAAATATATAAAACATGTGTTCATCCAGCCCTCCATTTTATGGCTCAAGGTTATAGTTTTATGTTGAGTATATTCACTGCATAGCACTGTACAATTTTCCCCAGCAGTTGTGTATTTATATGTTTTATAGCTGATTGCATTGCGGCCTCTGTGAAAGATGAGATTTATACAGTATTTACTCTCATCCCAAGGCTTGAATTATATCAGACTTTGACAGTATTGGAAATATGGCAAACACCTCACATCTTACGTTTATTTAACATGGTGTTAAAAATGAATGTCTTGAGTAGGGAAAAGGTCCAAATTGTGTAGAGGGGGCAAAACAGTCCCTCACAATTAGATCTGGCAAGAATTCCTGGACCTTACAGCCAAAGAACCAAATCGCATTATATGCCTGGCCACACCTTTGCATGCTAAGACAGGAAACAGGCATGAAGAGCTTTAGGATTTGACACACATATTTCCTTGTGGGTGCATGTGAAGTCCTTCCTGTGATTGTTCGCATTCTAACCATCTTTTTTTAAGGCTTTGAGGCTTTGTATTGTTTGCCTTTAGCATTTTGAGAACACTTTGCTGTTACCTGTAAAGAACCATTCACCACCTAGATGACTTTCTCAGAGATGGATGCAGCGCTGATGCTGTTATTTTAGGACAGAGATGTCAAAGTGCTTTTGAGAACCTTGAACTCCGACTGTGTACTGTATGTCAAATTTTGTAAGCATTCACAAAATCAACTAGCAGATACACCAAATAGAATACTTGAAGAGTGGCCAGAAAAACTAATGCCATTGCATTAGTTTACAAAACATTGAATGTAAGCCATGTTTACAATAAATTTTAAGCAGATTTGACTTGTTAACATGCCAAGCCAATCAAGTGCAATTAAAATGAGTGGGAATGCTTTGTCAATGTATTGGAACCATTGGGGGAAAAAAATGGAAAAACTTTCCTCTACCTACGTTTTTGCAGAACTCCAAAGTTGTACCTATACATACAATTCACTGCAGTTTCTAGCTGAAATGAACATTAGTTGCAGTAAAACACAAAAAAATTATATTTTTTTTGCTATTGTCTTATAGGACATTTTGACATAGCTTTTCTGACATAGTAAACTTGCACAGTAGCTCACCTGGTATAGCATTGCACTTGTTGTGAAGCCCTGTGAAACTGTGTCATAGTCATGTTAAAAGACTAAACTGGACATGGTTGCATGATGTTTGTAATCTTACATGTGTGTGGATATTTTACTTTGAAAGTGCAGCAAAACATTCTAAAAGTAACATCATATCATCTTGCAGAAATGTCGGCACAGGCACGTTTTTCCAGTGAACCTGGGTTGAAAATCTGAGGCTGAGTGTTAAACTCTTGGTAAACGCAAACACAATGAATGCAAAAATCTGTTTAAAAGACAGGACAAATGTATTTTCTGTACCAGTGTTGGGCAAGTTACTTCCAAAATGTAATACATTAAATATTAATGTCTTTTAAAAGTAATTAATTACATTACAATATTACTGTCTCTGAATTGTAATGCGTTACACTTCTTTTGTGTTACTTTCACCAAAATATCCACATAAGTATTACAAAATGCCAAAATGTAGTTTATTGCTGCTCATTTTAAATCCAGTGGAGGGTAATGTGGTAGGTCTATATACAGTAGCATAACATTATAAAATCATATTTAGATACCGGTATAGGTCTACATTAGTTATGTTATAGCCTAGTTTAGGTTCACAGATAAGCACAAACCGCATTATTACATTCATAAATAACACCGGTAAATAAAGCGAAATGTTATAATATACAAACAATAAACACAATACCTAGCCTATAGGCTATTTTGAACGGTTTCAGAAGAAAACAAGAATGAAAAATATAAGTTGCTAAACAAGCCAAAACGAAACTGAAAGCAAATGGCGTTCTCGCGCAGCCTACCTCTCTCATTCGGCATTAATCCAATTAAATGTGTCCATATTTGCAAATGCAAAACTATTATTTATTATGTAAACCAGGCTTACTTAACTCGCTTAAAAAACATCCTCTTCACATGAGCAAATGTGTGTTTGGCGGGAGCTCAGGCTGAACTGCACGGATTGTAGCAACGCAGTACGCACTATTGAAATTAACCAGTGAATCTGTATGTTTGGTTGACTGTGTTTTATTCTGATAATGAACAGGCTGCAACGTTTGCAATGCTGAAGAACTATGTGTGTGCGTGAGGCGCCGGTGCGATCGAACAGCGGAAACAACCAAAAAAAAAATACTCCGTCATATTTGGTCATACAGATCATTTGAAGCTGCAATGTGTTTACTTTTATTTCTGTCATCTCGGTTTCCTTTCCGTGGACTTTCGTAGAGCACCGCGCTACACAAATAGCATATGAACCAAACTCAGCAGCTTATCTCTCAGTCTTTTCCTTTCGTTTTGTTAATCTGTTAATTAGGCTAAGTAAAATATTTTGCATATTCATTCATTTTATAGACTATGATTTTGTAAGAACTCACCACTGGACTGTTAATTTACCTCCTGGTCAACAGGTGGCGCCTCTCTCCAGGTTCCTGCTGATTACTAACATTAATTAAGCCTGATGTGAGACAGCTGTGTTTAGCCCTATATAAGTGGGTTAGGTCATGCTTTATTGTTCAGTCTTGAGCCTGACCTCTGGGGTCAGGACAGGTCAGTCACTGCACCTCATTCCTTCAGTTTAAAATTGGGTGTCATAAGGAATGAATGCAATTTTTTTTCTGATTCAGTCACCTGAACTCCCCCTAGTTCTTGGATTTCCATGGTTAACTTGCCACAACCCACACATTGACTGGTCTAGAAGTGTTGTTAAAGGTTGGGGAACTAACTGTGTTTCTGCTCTCGCTTTTTGCCATTCTCCTGAGATTTGAGTCATTCCCAGGGTCTTCAACACTCTCCAAGTGGCCTGTCAATGTCAAACAAGATATACCTAGCACTCGAGGGATACCTGTATCTCAGTTTAAATCTGCCATCACAAGGTCCCCTGTCCTTCATCCTGAGCCGTATCAAGTTCCCAAGTCCACAGAGGTACTGAAGCTTCCTAGTTCACAGACCCAGAGTAGTATGCCTCCAATGTCTCTTCCTGAATTGTCCAGAGTTCCTCCTGAGTATGCTGATCTCAGAGAACTTCAGCAAGTCTCGAGCCACCTCCCTTCCTCCGCATAGACCACATGACTGTTATAGACCTGGTTCCTGGAGCATGCCCACCCAGGGGTAGACTTTACTCCCTCTTGGCCCCTGAAAGGGCTGCTATCGACAAGTACCTTAAGGAAGCCTTGGATAATGGTTTCATTCGTCCTTCGACCTTACCTGCTGGAGAGGGGTTTATTTTTTTTGTTGAGAAGGATGGTGACCTCAGGCCCTGCATCGACTACAGGGGTCTTAACTGCATCACCATTAAAAATCGCTATCCCCTGCCCCTGATGACCACTGCCTTTGCAATACACAAGAAAGCGCTATATAAATGCATCATTCAAATGCATCATTCATTGAGATCCTGCAGGGTGCTAATATTTTCACTAAGTTCAATCTCAGAAATGCCTACCATCTGGTCAGGATTCGAGAAGGTGATGAGTGGAAGACGGCATTCAACACCTCGACTGGCCATTACGAGTACAAGGTAATGCCCTTTGGCCTGGTCAATGCCCGAGCAGTTTTCCAAGCGTTCATTAATGATGTCCTTAGGGAGATGCTGAATATCTTGACGATATTCTCATTTTCTCATGTAATTACCAAGACCACATTCAACATGTTCGACAGGTCCTGTCCCAGTTACTTAAACACAGCCTCTTCGTCAAGCTGGAGAAGAGCGAGTTTCATGTGTCCTTAGTTCCATTCCTCAGCTTCATTGTTTCCAAGGGCAGTCTCCAAATGGATCCTGGCAAGGTACATGCAGTGCAAGAATGGCCTCAACCCGGTTCTGTGAAACAAGTACAACGCTTTTTTGGGTTTGACAATTTTTATAGAAGGTTTATAAGGAGCTTCAGCTCTGTGGCAGAACCTCTCTCCGCGCTCACCAAGAAGTCTAACCGGCCATTCATGTGGACAGAGAAAGCCAATCAAGCTTTTAACAAGCTGAAACGACTCTTCACATCGGCCCCCATCTTAACCCTTCCAGATCCAGAGTTGCCCTTTGGCAGTAAAGGTGGCATTAGAGGAGTGGAGGCATTGGTTGGAGGGGGCCAAGCATACTTTCCTCATATGGACTGACCACCGAAACCTTACCTATATTCGGGAGGCCAAGAGACTGAATTCCCGCCAAGCACGCTGGGCGCTGTTTTTTAACTGGTTTGACTTTGTTCTGTCTTACCCACCAGGTTCCAAGAATTCAAAACCAGATGCACTTTCCAGGCAGTTTGATTCACCAGAGGAGGAGTCCAGGCCGGAGCCCATCCTACCCACCTCCAGAATAGTAGCAGCTATCCAGTGGGGTATTGAGGCGGCCATTATGAAGGCCCAGCAGCAGCAGTCGGATCCAGGTAATGGTCCACCAGGACGACTCTTTGTACGTAACAAAGTACACTCTGATGTGTTGCAGCGGGCACATGCTTCCCTTCCCTCTGGTCATCCTGGGGCCACTAGAACTTGCAAACTCATCCGGAGGAGGTTTTGGTGGCTTAAGTTGCAAAGAGATGTCCAGGATTTTGTCACTGTGTGTGTGTGTGTGTATGCCCAGAACAAGGAGTCCAGAACCCACCCTCACGGATTACTGCATCCTCTACCTATCCCTAAATATCCTTGGTCACACATATCTCTGGACTTTGTCACAGGCCTACCTAGATCCCAAGGTAATGCAGTCATTCTTGTGGTGGTGGATAGATTTTCTAAAGCATGCCATCTCCTGCCTTTACCCAAACTTCCTACAGCAAGCCAGACTGCAGAGCTCCTGATGCAGCACGTATTCAGGATTCATGGCTTCCCCCAAGATATGGTCTCAGATAAAGGTTCTCAGCTCACCTCCCGGTTCTGGAGGGCTTTTGGCCATCTCATTGGGTCTGACATTAGCTTGTCATCTGGCTTTCACCCCCAGTCTAATGGGCAGACAGAGAGAGTGAATCAGGATATAGAGAAGACTTTGAGATGCTTGGCAGCACATAATCAGACCACTTGGAGCTCTCGTTTAATCTGGGTAGAGTTTGCACATAATACTCTCTACCATTCATCCCTAGGCATGTCCCCTTTCGAGTGCCAATATGGCTTCCCTCCTCTTTTGTTCCCTGGACAGGAACCAGAGATATGTGTTCCCGCTGCTGCTCAGCTGGTTCGCCGTTGTCGACGGACTTGGCAAAAGGCCCAGGCAGCTTTAATGAAAGCCACTTAACAACAGCGGAGGCAGGCAAATCGGCGCAGGAGGTTGGGATCAATGCCTTGTCCAGGTCAGAGGGTGTGGCTGTCAACCAGAGATCTTCCTCTGTGGGTGGAATCTCGTAAACTAGCTCCACTTTTTATCGGCCCTTTTAAGATTCTCAGGAAGATAAATCCAGTATCTTACCGTCTGCTTCTGCCCAGGTCCATGAGGATCCACCCGACATTTCATGTCTCTCGATTAAGGCCTGTTGTTTGTTCTTCTCTGTCTCCAGCTCCCAAACCTGTCTCAGCTGCCCGTATCATCAATGGACAACCAGCTTACACTGTACGCAGGCTGGTGGATTCTCGTCAGGTCCGTAGAAAAGTGCAGTATTTGGTCGACTGGGAGGGTTATGGCCCAGAGGAGCGCTCATGGGTGTCTGCTCGACACATTCTGGACCCGACACTCATTACATCTTTTCACCATACCCAAAGACTCTATCAAGGGAACATCAGGAGCCGTTCTTAGAGGGGGGACTCCTGTAAGAACTCACCACTGGACTGTTAATTTACCTCCTGGTCAACAGGTGGCGCCTCTCTCCAGGTTCCTGCTGGTTACTAACATTTATTAAGCCTGATGTGAGACACCTGTGTTTAGTCCTATATAAGTGGGTTAGGTCATGCTTTATTGTTCCGTCTTGAGCCTATGTTACCAGTTGCCTGCTGAAAGTTAAGTCTGTTTTGTTGAAGTTCTTTGACTCCAGTTTCTGCTTTGCTTTTCTCTGTTTTTGGAAGCTCTGCTTCTTTTGTTTTTGTTGCACCTTTCTTCAGTAAAGATTGCCTTTTGCTGGAGATCAATGACTCCCTGTTTTTTGCTACTTCTGCTCTTAGATTCTTTAATTGGGGAGTTAGCTCAATCAGTAAACTCAGTAACGTTGAACGTGAGAGACCTGGGTTTGATCCCCATCTAGAACAACCCTGTTACAGCTTTAATGAAAACAGATTTTGTTATTTCTAGTTAAACTTTATTTTTGTTGCTTTAGGCCAAGAATTTTAATGGGTATGTGGTAGAGTGTACAGTACAAGAGACTCAAGTTCAAATCCCAAACAAAAACACTTTCTATTTTTTTTTCATTTGGATTTGTGCTACACCAGAGAATTGTGCAACACCAACTCATTTTGAAAGAGAACAATAGATAATGGGAATATAGCTCAGCTCCATTCAGTTTGTTTGCACATTAATCAGACCACAATTCATATTTTTCAGCCATGTGACTGGCGTGGAGGCCAAGAGGGCAAAATATCCACAGATTCGCAGCACCAGCCTGTCAATTTTCCGTCTGTTTCAAACCACGCATATTTAGATCACCTCTCAAAAGGAGAAAAACAAGGAACAAACTGCAAGTTTTGGAATTGATAAATAAAAATGAATAAAATGCAATACATAGTAAATGTATACACATATAAACATATATAAAAATTAATCAGACCACAATTCATATTTTTCAGCCATGTGACTGGCGTGGAGCCCAAGAGGGCAAAATATCCACAGATTCGCAGCACCAGCCTGTCAATTTTCCGTCTGTTTCAAACCACGAATATTTAGATCACCTCTCAAAAGGAGAAAAACAAGGAACAAACTGCAAGTTTTGGAATTGATAAATAAAAATGAATAAAATGTAATACATAGTAAATGTATACACATATAAACATATATAAAAATGTTAGCAATAATGTTACCTGCTTGACGGAAAGGGTTGCCAGGTTTTCACAACAAAACCCACCGTGTTCCGGGGGATAAAACCGTTTCAATTGGGTTCGCTTCAACCAGCGGACATGAAAAACAACCCGCGGCAACAGTGATATAATCTCTACAAGTATAATTTTAGCTATATTATTTCTGTACCCTTCAAAAATTATGTTTATTGTTTATTGTAAAAATACATATTTAAAAAATATATAAATTTAAATATTTAAATAGTTTAAAATGTAATTTATTCCTATGATGCAATGCTGAATTTTTAGCATCATTAGTCTTCAGTGTCACATGATCCATGATCTGATATGCTGATTTGCTGCTAAAGGAACATTTATTATTATTTCTTATGGAATTTGTATTGATTGATTGATTGTGGAAACCATGATACAGCACTCAAAAGATAAAAAAGAAATGCATTTAATTAATATAAAGTGACAGCAAAGACAATCTTACAAAATATTTCTATTTCAAATAAATTGTTTCTTGTTTTTTTTCAGTATTTTCTATTCATCAAAGAACCTTGAAAAAAATACTGATAATGAGAACTATTCTTTTAAATAATTAGGATATTTCACAATATTGCTGTTGAAGCCCTACTATCACCCAACCAATTAATAACCACTTCTTACCCATTTAAAACACTTAACCCTCTAAGCACCCAAGTCACAAAATTGCGACAAGACGTCATACTTAATAAAATAGACTGTAGTTCCTAATATGGTGTATTATCTCATTTGTATTCTGTACCACTAGATGGCAGACATGTAGTACTTCGATTCTAGACCAAAATTACGTCATGTTCCTATTCAAAATGTTCAAGGAAATAGCAGAGCAAGTGAGCTATCGTGTCATTGATGCGGAAGCAGTTCAGTTCATAGCATGCGAGTAAATTGTGAGATTTGTGAGAGAAAATCGCCAAATGGCTAATAAAAAGTTGTACCGTGAGGATGAGTTGCAAATGTTATTTGCCGATTCTGACTCTGAAGGGGAATATTTGTCTTTTGGAAATGACGATCAGTCATCTAATAATCGCGTTTCTCCCGGTAAATCTTTGCAGCGCAATGGTGCCGCCGTGCAAGGCGAGAGTGTTCATGAAGCACAATCATTTTGACCCTTTGCCCAACGGGGATGGGGGTGGCAGCGGTGGACGTGGTCGTTGTGTCCATAGGAGAGCTGTTGCTAGAGGTAGAGGTAGCAGGGGTAGGAGAAATAGGGCTGGAAGTAGCACTAGCTCTTTGGATCCAGTCAGAGCGGTCTGGATCCAGTGCCCCAAAGAGGTGGGAGTGGCCGCGGTTTATTGTTGGTTTCCTCTTTTCTGATAATTTGGAATGAGGATAAAAAGACAAAAAAAAAAAAAAACATGCAAATAAGTTCAAACATCAATTCAATATTTACTATTTCCTGAATATTATGAAATTCAAGATGGCCGCCCCTAATGACGTCACAATATGCAAATTAGACAAGTATATTTACACCCCACATAAACTTTCGGTCATGCCCAACATTTTTCTAATTTACAGTAGATCTCTATCTTTAAGCCCTTTCAAGCCACACGCTTTTGAAATCTTGATGTCAAAATCCAGCATCTTTCCAAAAATCCCTGGTGCCTAAAGGGTTAATAGGCAGATACTGAGCGTAATTTTAGTTATTAAATAATGATTAAATGATGACTGAGAATTTTCAGCGAATACTTTTTAAACAAATTTTTTTTAAATCACTCAGAACTCAGTTAAACTGTATAATATTATATAGCATTAAGTAAAAGTAATGGCACTGAGCATATTTATAAAAAAAATACCTATTAACTTTAAGTTATTTCATATATTCATATTGAGACAGAAACACCACAGGGTCGGTAAAGCCATGAAGACGAGCAAAGTATGTTCCCTCTTTTACACCGACCAAAACCTTTCATGTGACATAATGACAGTCGCTTCCTGAGAACCTTCTGGAGACACTGCATCTCCACTTTTTATTTTCACAGTCCATGACAGAGCCCCAACCATGTCATATCAGAAAGGAGACGGTGGACTCTCATGAAACTCAAGGTAGGGAGTCGGACGGGCTACCGTGCGATCAGACAGGTGGGATGACTGGATGTGACAGTTAGAGAAGTAACCATGTTGGCTGTGTTCTACAGAGGGAATGAGAGCACAAGATAAAGGAGCTCAGGTGTGGCAGGCAAAGGGAGAGGTAGACAGAAGTCAATTAGGTTTGCCTCCCACCTGTGATTGAGGCCAGTCTCATTTCTATTTAACAACAGAGGAAATGAAAGTTCATTGGGCAATATTGTAGTGAGCTCGAGCCAGATGAGACTTGTTTTAAAATAGCATCATGGCAGACAGGAAGTGAGAGAAGTAGAGAATTAAAGTATGACCGTATGGAAATTTTGTATTAAATGGCGAAAGTGGAAAACCATTTTTTTTTTTTTATAATGACAAAGAGCCTGTTAAATGTATTTGGGAAAAGATTGTTCCAAGTGAACTAAATGCTTTAAATTGCACTGAATTTTAAAACAGGGTAGGGTGTTACAGATCAATGTACTGTACACTCTTCTTGGCAGTTGACACCATATGAAAAAACATATGTTAAAAATGAGACTTTGTGGAAGGGAGGGTGTGGTGATGAAGATGGCAGGATGACATAAGAGAAGCAAAATAATCAAGATTTTTTCTCTAATTATATAAGTGTATTCCCATCAGTCCTCTCTCCCCTACTGATTGATAATGGTTGCCAGACAGTTTCTTCAGCGATTGGATACATTCACACACAAAACTGAAATGTTTGGAAGGTCTTTCATAGCTTAAAAATAAGTTTTTTTGTTTTTTTGGTGGAGGAATAAAAAACACAAATGGTTCAATTGTGGACATACAATTAAAAAAGTGGATAGCATTTCAGATAATTTGGTTTTAGGAGAATTTGTTAAGAAACCTTGTTCACACTCTACAATGAGGTTTTGTTAACATTAGTTAGCTACATTAGTTAACATACTAACAACAAACAATACTTCTACAGAATCTTATTTAATGTTAATTAAAATCTTATTTAATGGTAATTTCAGTATTTACCCAAACATTTTTTGAGGTTATAAGCTAGCTTATACACTATGTGTAAAGGCTTGTTCACACCGGGATGAATATCGCGCGCGATTATCGCCGACGTTTAACGCCTCGTGACTAAACAAAGGGTACCAATTTGAGTGTGCACACCGACGCGCAAAACATGAGGCGTAAAAGCATAATTTTTTTTAAAAACGCCTCGGGCTCGCTTTTTTTTGGTTTGACGCTTCGCGTTAAAAACTGGCCGACCAATGTGATTGGCGCATTTGTTCACGTGCCTGGAGCTGCTGAAGTTACAGTAAAACATGACTTGGTGGCGCTCAAGCACAAAACGGTCTTGCCGAGCACACATTGATACTTAAAGACGAAGAGGAAGTACAGGTAAGTAGACCAAGAAGATGCATCGAGGCAAGATGAATGTAGAGCTGCTGGTCTCATTGGTGTCTGAACACAAAGGGCTTTATGACAAACGCGACAGCGACTACAAAAATCTCGATAAGAGGGAGTTGTTATGGAGAGGAATTGCAGATCAAACAAGATTCGATGTGTACCGGGGTATTTCTGTTTTTCATTAAGCGCCATCTAATGTCAGGGAGTGAATTTGTACGTTCACTCGGCTCATCGCCAGTGAACATCGCTTGGGTATAAACACAAAAGACGCGTCGAAAAACGTCTGCGATAAGTACGCGCGATAATCGTCCCGGTGTGTATGAGGCTTTAGTGTTACTTTTTTATTTTTCTCAGAAAAATCGAAGAGGCTGGAGACTACAGCAAAAGTCTGATGATAAACAGCGGTTATACTATATTATTAAAAACATTATTATATTATTTTTATTATTGTGTTTTTTTAGCTCAATATCAGTTACACTGAAGCATGTGAATTCCCAAAGTGCATTTAGCTTTCATTCAGATTCATTCATCCATCGATTTTCCAAACCACTTGTCCTAGGTCATGCACTGAAAAAAATAACTATTACGATTTACTTAAAAAAATGTTGGTACCAAATTGCACGAACACATTAAGTAAATTTTACTGCTCTAATATCAAGTACAACTTACTCACTATTATTAAGTAAAATCTACTTACTAAACTTAACATTCATGAAGAAATTAAATCTAATCACACCCTAATTAAGTAAATATTACGTAATTATATTTAATTTAGAAGTGTTTATTTAAAGTAATTAAGTAAAGTTTATTTATTATTTTATAGACAGGAGCCTTGCATTTATAAAAATATTAAGTAAACCCTACTATTATTTACTGAAGTAAATAAGTAGATTGTATTATTTGTTTTGATCGAGGTGTCCCATTTACTTAGTTTTATGAATATATATTACTCCCTATGATTATGTAAACATTGCTAATTTCTTTTTGATTAATATATACACATAAACTGTATTCATTTTGTCTATACCAGGGGTTCTCAACTCTGGCCCTCAAGGTCCACTTTCCTGCAGAGTTTAGCTCTAACCCTAATCAAACACACCTGAACAAGCTCATCAGAGTCTTCAAGATTACTAGAAAGTTACAGGTTGCTAAACTCTGCAGGGACATGGACCTCAAGCGCCAGAGTTGAGAACCTCTGGTCTATACCTTTATCACAAATCACACAACTAAAATTCAATTAAACTTTATTTTTCCAACATTAATAAAAGTGAATCAGTCACATTCACATGACCTACAAAAGTCTGGACACAAGTTTTTAAAGGTGCAGTAAAGCCTCATAAAAAAAGTGCCATTAATCAACAAAACATGTATACCTCCACTGGTGATATTTGGTCTATTGAAAATAGAAAAAAACAAAGTATGACTGAATGCTACTTCAAGTGTATGCTGTTCTGTAATACAATTCAATCTCCATTACCAACATTAACTGCATTTGCTGCGCCATACAGTTTTGACCCCAGGAGGAATCAAATATAGAAAAAAGATGAGGTTTTAACCTGACAGAGCTAGGTAGTATTTATAACCAAAACTGCATCTAACATGAAAACCATCAGTCTGTCTTCCTCACCACATCTCAAGAGTCCACTGTATTGGCTCGTCATCAGAGTTAGGTCACCCTGTAAATAAACAGACACAATTTGTGATATTAAAACAATGATCTAAAACATTTAACCACAATTTTATATTATGCAGTGAAGAATAGGTAAAAATAACAACAATAATGTTATATCATGCAAATCTATGCATAGATTTATACTTGTCTGAATATGAGAATTAGACCAATCACTCCTTCTGTATGTTCATCAACTTACACTCCGGCTTATTCTGCAGTGAATCCAAAGCCTTCCTGTTGATAGAAACATGTGTTCATAAAACTTTGCTTTTTAACCAACAAATTACAGATTGTTTGAGCAAAAGAAAAGATATAACTGACAAGACTGGACTGGAATTAACTATAAGTTGA
>NW_015505700.1:160695-167253 GCF_001515645.1 Sinocyclocheilus grahami
TGTTATGCTAAACTATGCGACTGTTTTATTTAGTAACGATGTTAGCTAGCTAGCAGTTACAACAACGTTAAATAATGTCCTGTAATTTCCAATTGTGCTCAAGTTTTTACGTGAAAAACAGCTTTGTGAATCTCTGAATTATTGAAAAGATTTTCGCTGAAATATCACTCCCTGTGACCCTACACGAGTTAACTTTAATGAGGTTATGTGATTAATATGAATGTCAATGTACAGTATAATGAGTCAAGGGAACAAGAATCAAAATATCGAAATGCACACGGACCAAAGTATTACAAATCAGAAATCTAAAACAGAAAGGCAAACTTACCTTAAACATGAGAAAATCCAGCCATGCATCTCCTCCATGACAAGCCCAACCGTCCCGCTGATTCAAAGAGTGGGGCCAAACACGCATGTGCGGATTCAAGCTCGCTGAACTTTTAGATTAAAATGTACTCAATATTTCTAGATTTATGTGCAATGACTATAAAACATATAAATATTACAAGTAAATATTAATAAGAGGTACTCTTCTCACGCAGTTCATTAATTACATGAATTAAATGTGTACATTTTACTTCGACAATTGTTGTTCTCCTTGATTTTTTATATTACAAGTAGAATTTATGATGATTCATTTAATATATTTTACAACACCACAATTTTTTTTTTTTCAGTGTGGGATTTAGGTACACATTCAATGATGCATTAGTTCTCTCTCCTCATATCTTCATCCGTTATGGAACATGAATCCTTCATGACAGATTAATACACCTTAGTTCCTCCATCACAGATATGAATATTTTATTCATCCATTTCTAGAATGGTGCATAAAAAAATCTGTGTTAACTTAGTGAGACCAAGAGACGGTCTTTGAGGGGAAGGAACCTAATTTATTTGTTTATTTGTTTGTTGATGGGGGGAAAAACATACAATTAAAGCATATTGATATGTTTAACAATCTTTTTTAAAATGTAAATCTAAAAAACTTTTATTATTATTATTATTATTATTGTTATACTGTACTCTTTAAAGGTTTAACTGTAAATAGATAAGTATATATATATATATATATATATATATGTGTGTGTGTGTGTGTGTGTGTGTGTGTGTATATCCATTTTACATATAGAGTTCAAATAGAGTGTTTCTATTATCGTATGCCCTTTACTGCAATGTATTTAACATCTAAGAAGAGTAGCCATAGTGAAAAAAACACAGCAACAATGCAAGGATTTTTTGAGTCACTGTTTTCAAGTGAAGAGTCCTCATTAAAGCCTTCAGAGAACACATCTAATGAAGGATCTCAACATTTTGTGAAATATGAATGCCTTCATCTCTAGGTTGCTTGTGAAAAAGCTGAGTCAATTTGCTGAGCAGATTTTGTGAGCATTGATTCAAGTGTGATATCAATATGCCTTCTGTTTATGCAGATGTTGATGTTAAATCAGAGCTCCTGATGGTTCGCCCAACGAGAGAAGGCTTTCTAAGAAAGGAAAGGCTTTGAGTCCTAGCACAGCTCCGCTGTCTTGTTCTGCGCACCTGATTCACTCTTTAACCCAGATTTGTGAACTTAATTGCTGTATTATAAATGACTGATGCAGGTGGTTCAGTGAACTAGTCATAAACAAGAGAAATGGATGTGGGCAGGTATCTTCACATCAGTGTGTAAGTTATCAATCTTAAAACCTAATGGTACTGCAACAAGGTTAAAGACTTTTACATCCATTTGTTTTCATTATGTGCGTGTGAATCAAAGGCTAATAGTCAATCGATTTTTCTTCCCTTAACATCGTAGTTATTTACAAAAAAGAATAATTTCCATGTCAGCTGCAGTTGAGTGTTTGTGGAAAGTAAAGACTGTTACACATGTTTTAAAAGCAGCTAGTGTAAAAGTCCATATAATGATGCTCTGTGTGATTTCATCATACACACATGAACTCCCACAGATAAAATGCTAATTTGTCAGAGAAGGATAGAAAAAGAACCATAAAATTAAAATAGGAGAGAAACTGAATGGCTTAACAGTAAATGCATAATTCTTTGAGAAATTACATTTTTGCATAGAAATAAAAGGCTGTATGGGCAGGCTGTACTATGTACTACAGCAAAGGAAATGAAAAGGAGATTCATTTTGTTAAGAGAGGATGAAATATGTGAAGGAATTGTGTAAAGAGAAGTTAGACAAGAACAATCCACACTCTTAAATCTGTAAAAATACAGCCCAATTTACTGTGTTAATATGAAGTAATTTTCCATATTGATATTTTACAGGTGTCTTACCTGTGGTCAGAACAGTGCATTGCATTGTGATGTAAGGTTTAATGAAAAATCAGTAAGCTTAATGGAAAAGTACTGGTCATTTTATGCCATTTATATCCAGCCTAGCTATATCTATCTATCTATATATATTATTATTATTTTTTTAGATTTCTTATACTGTGCAAATTGGCCATTATTATTACAGACATTCTGTGGTAAAATAACATCACTCCATCTATACTCTTAAAAATAAAGGTGCTTCAAAAGGTTCTTCAAGCGATGCCATAGAAGAACCATTTTTGGTTCCACAAAGACCCATTCAGTCAAAGGTTCTTTAAAGAACCATCCCTTTCTTACCTTTTAATAATCTGAAGAACCTTCTTTCGCTACAAAGAACCTTTTGTCAAACAGAAAGGTTCTTCAGATGTTAAAGGTTCTTTATGGAACCATTTAGACAAAAAGGTTCTTCTATGGCATCGTGAAGCACCTTTATTTTTAAGAGTGTACCCACATAAAACCGAATCCTGTCCGTATAAGGCTTTAGTAGTCAAAGCTTTCCTAGCACTACAACTTCTATATAAGGCTTCTCTGATATTCTCCTGAAATTGCCCTGTACAGTTTTGTAAATTTTAAACATCAATCTCAAATCACTGTCTGGTACGGTGACTTCTCAAACACACACAATGAAGAAAAATGAACCCAAGCCTGTTCAGTTCACCCTCAAAGCTATCATTGTGGAGTCAGGCCTGCTCTGAAAATCTGTCATGCCACATTACGGGAGGATAGCTGCCTCTGCTCTGTCTGCTTTTCATTGGCAGGGGAGAATTCAATGAATATTTTATGGCTATAGATATTTTGTAACATGGTTCTAGTGAGCTAGCAATAGCCATGTTTAAAACGCCCGTGAACTGAGCAGGGTTCACAGCAGGAGAGCTCTCTGGTGTAGTTAATCTGTGTCCTGAACACACAGGACGGCTGCTATGCAATGTGCACTTTAAAAAATAAAGGTTGTGTGAAACACCCATTAATGTTTTTCATATGGACTAAGAGCATGGTCCTATCAAAGGACACTCAAAAAAAGGCAAATGAGTAGGGAAGATGGGCTCGGATGTGTCTAATATTGATGAATGCAAAAGTCAGTATGAAAATGTGCCCAAGTCAAAAATACATTTGTAAGATTCTCACAAAATAAAAAGAAACGGGTCTATTTATGTGTGGAAACAAAAATCTGCCTGTAAAGATGATGATTCAGACATTTTTATTTTAACTTCCCAATTATGATGACAAGTGTGGGCCGAGGTGGCACCACACCTCCAAAAGAGGCAGAGAGCTGTTATTTGCTTTATTGAAATATGATATTGTGTCCCTGTGAAAAAAGACCATTAAAAGCTTCTAAGAATATTTTGAGATGCCAAAAATCTCTTATGAAATATCAAGAATGATTATGGCTTGCAAAGGGTCTAATTCAAAGTTAAAAAAACAAGCAGAACAAATTTCTGTATAAATTGTACTTAAAATCATTCCTTTGAGCAGTTTACACACGAATAGGTTTAGGAATGATTTGTTTTGCTTGTGTTGCGTGAGTGAGGGACTATGTGTAGTTATGGTTCTGCTTAAAACCATTTCTCATATAAAATATCCTTGTTTTAGCATGCAATGCCATTAGTCAAAAAATATATATTTACTGGGAAAAAATATATTTACTGTTTTTATGCCTTATAAATATAAATAACCTAACAAGTGTTAATTTGGATTAGGCATGTCTTTGTTCATAACTACTTCAGACTTAATACATTTCAATTACTGTGATTTGGTTTTGAATGTGAGAAGATAATTGTGGTTGTTAATATTATGTAATGGCTGTATTACATAATTTTAACTCAGAGAATAAATAATTAGTCAAAATGTTATACTATATACATACCATTACTAACAGAAGAAATTGTTATGGTATAATTTCCAAAAAAAGGGAGCTTAAGTATTAGTATAACAAAATGCAATTACCTACTGAAGGTTTTCAAATTAAAATTAGAAATGCAATCAGTTCAGACCTTCATATAGAAAATAATTACAGAGCAAACATAAAAGTGGCGTACTGTTGTTCACATCGATCAGAGTTACATCAAAGCAGCTGCTGACTTTGAACATATGCCCTATATGAGTTCAAAACCATCCATCACTGTCTTTCCACTGGAATACTGAGAGCAGTCAATATCACACGAGTGAAAACAGTGTAGCTAAAGGTGACCAGATTTCTGAAATGGAAATGGGACATTTCCTAGTTCAGTTGTCAAAATGACATATATAGTAACCACTGCAAATAGCAAAATTACTTTTGTTAGTTTTATTGTTAGTTCATAAATAGCAAATACTTTGATTGCAATCAAGACAAAACTGCTCATTATCTTCAAGCCAGCTTAGCGGTTCTCACTAGGATGAATCTCTTTTGTTGTTCTGTTGCTATACTATTCCTTTTGCAAATATCTTTTGATGAAATAATATGTTCAGTTATTAAATTTGAACATAGAATGTCAGTGCATGATATTTGGAAAATGCTGTAACGGTGGTCCAAAATGCCTTCTGGGGTTTTCAACTTTAGGACCCACTTTATATTAAGTGGCCTTAACAACTATGTACTTACATTTGAATTAATCATTTGGTACAATGCACTTATTGTGTACATACATGTTTTTACATTGTACTTATATTTTAAAAATACCTGCATGTAATTGCATCTGTAATTAATTTCTGTGATTACATTTATAGTTACACTGTTGACCAATCCCTTACACCTTAACCCACCCTTAAACCTACCCATACCACCAAACCTGTCCCTAACCTTACCCGTATCCCACCTCAATAGCAGCAAAAGTGTTTTGCAATATAATATGAACACAATAAGTACATTGTACTTAATTTTTGATGTAAGTAACATAGTAGTTAAGGCCACTTAATATAAAGTGGGACCCAACTTTATTTTAGGTCTCTCGCTACACTTTTCAAACTATGGCAATAGTGATGCCATGGTCATGGGTTCAAATCCCAGCGATTGCATGAACTGAAAAATGTATGCCTTCAGTGCAATGTACAGTAAATTGCTTTGGATACACTTGTGAAAGTATTGTGCTTAATTGTACTTAATGTCCAGTTAATACATTATAATCATTACACAAATGTGATTACAAATATTTAAATATATGATATAAATTTTAATAGACGTGACGTCAGTCTTACGTCTTTCTTATGTGGGTCAACAAAGCACTCTTAAGTTCAAATAATTGCATGAATATAAATTGTTGTAAATAACATGCATTGTTTCTTACATAAGTATATTGAAGTGTCCTACATTTTTCACAAGGTTAAAAGCTCTTTCCAGATGCATACATTTAAATGTCGGCAAGATGTCCATCCCTCACTTTCCCATAACTGCGGAGAACGCGGTTGGTAAGCAGACATGAGAGTTGAGATTGATGGTTGTTGTGGATAATGGCAGGCTATCTCAGTATCTGTCTGCTTGCCGTACAGAAAGATTCTTCCCTCAGGTCTACTGATAAAAAAACCCATCATTGTGAGACGTGAATTGAAACAAGGTACTTTTGGTGTTTCGTTGTCTGTGGAAAGCTCTTCCTCAATCTTTAGAAAGGGGAGCTATGTCATGGAAATGTATTGAGCCAATGCACAGAAATTCAGTTAGGATCGTGCATTACAGTCACAAGTCCATTAGAAAGAGCAGCATGGATCAAGCGATAATAATGATGATAGTGACTATATCATTTCATTTACATTCTCCTCAGCATAATTGATGAGTACAATTAAGATTTCCATTACAAGAGAACAGATGTTGTTAGCCTCTTGCTGATAATGGACTTTGATCAGGCTATGATAAATTTGCAGAACTGATTAAACTTAAGAAGTTTAAACTGCATTAGTGTGTAGTGTTCCTCCGTGGGTGTCATGATGCATTGTATACTTATTTTCAGTGACAAATAATTTATTAACTCATTTAAAAGCATCTTGAGTGTATCACAGTGATATGGTCTTGACACTGAATCTTCATAATTTAGGTGACGTTATTACACAATCAATTTTAATCCAGCCACAACAGAGTTCTAGTATTAACTAATCGTTCTTCTCAGTGAACTGGTTAACTACACTCTTAAAAATAAAGGTGCTTCACGATGCCATAGAAGAACCTTTTTGTCTAAATGGTTCCATAAAGAACCTTTAACATCTGAAGAACCTTTCTGTTTGACAAAAGGTTCTTTGTGGCGAAATAAGGTTCTTCAGATTACAAAA
>NW_015505700.1:168359-178454 GCF_001515645.1 Sinocyclocheilus grahami
TAGCGACAAAACACGACAATTAATGAGATTACTACAAAGTTATTGCTCTAAACTCTCTCTATTATGTCAGTCGAGTGAAACTAACGTTATGCTAAACTATGCGACTGTTTTATTTAGTAACGATGTTAGCTAGCTAGCAGTTACAACAACGTTAAATAATGTCCTGTAATTTCCAATTGTGCTCAAGTTTTTACGTGAAAAACAGCTTTGTGAATCTCTGAATTATTGAAAAGATTTTCGCTGAAATATCACTCCCTGTGACCCTACACGAGTTAACTTTAATGAGGTTATGTGATTAATATGAATGTCAATGTACAGTATAATGAGTCAAGGGAACAAGAATCAAAATATCGAAATGCACACGGACCAAAGTATTACAAATCAGAAATCTAAAACAGAAAGGCAAACTTACCTTAAACATGAGAAAATCCAGCCATGCATCTCCTCCATGACAAGCCCAACCGTCCCGCTGATTCAAAGAGTGGGGCCAAACACGCATGTGCGGATTCAAGCTCGCTGAACTTTTAGATTAAAATGTACTCAATATTTCTAGATTTATGTGCAATGACTATAAAACATATAAATATTACAAGTAAATATTAATAAGAGGTACTCTTCTCACGCAGTTCATTAATTACATGAATTAAATGTGTACATTTTACTTCGACAATTGTTGTTCTCCTTGATTTTTTATATTACAAGTAGAATTTATGATGATTCATTTAATATATTTTACAACACCACAATTTTTTTTTTTTCAGTGTGGGATTTAGGTACACATTCAATGATGCATTAGTTCTCTCTCCTCATATCTTCATCCGTTATGGAACATGAATCCTTCATGACAGATTAATACACCTTAGTTCCTCCATCACAGATATGAATATTTTATTCATCCATTTCTAGAATGGTGCATAAAAAAATCTGTGTTAACTTAGTGAGACCAAGAGACGGTCTTTGAGGGGAAGGAACCTAATTTATTTGTTTATTTGTTTGTTGATGGGGGGAAAAACATACAATTAAAGCATATTGATATGTTTAACAATCTTTTTTAAAATGTAAATCTAAAAAACTTTTATTATTATTATTATTATTATTGTTATACTGTACTCTTTAAAGGTTTAACTGTAAATAGATAAGTATATATATATATATATATATATATATATATATATATATATATATATATATATGTGTGTGTGTGTGTGTGTGTGTGTGTGTGTATATCCATTTTACATATAGAGTTCAAATAGAGTGTTTCTATTATCGTATGCCCTTTACTGCAATGTATTTAACATCTAAGAAGAGTAGCCATAGTGAAAAAAACACAGCAACAATGCAAGGATTTTTTGAGTCACTGTTTTCAAGTGAAGAGTCCTCATTAAAGCCTTCAGAGAACACATCTAATGAAGGATCTCAACATTTTGTGAAATATGAATGCCTTCATCTCTAGGTTGCTTGTGAAAAAGCTGAGTCAATTTGCTGAGCAGATTTTGTGAGCATTGATTCAAGTGTGATATCAATATGCCTTCTGTTTATGCAGATGTTGATGTTAAATCAGAGCTCCTGATGGTTCGCCCAACGAGAGAAGGCTTTCTAAGAAAGGAAAGGCTTTGAGTCCTAGCACAGCTCCGCTGTCTTGTTCTGCGCACCTGATTCACTCTTTAACCCAGATTTGTGAACTTAATTGCTGTATTATAAATGACTGATGCAGGTGGTTCAGTGAACTAGTCATAAACAAGAGAAATGGATGTGGGCAGGTATCTTCACATCAGTGTGTAAGTTATCAATCTTAAAACCTAATGGTACTGCAACAAGGTTAAAGACTTTTACATCCATTTGTTTTCATTATGTGCGTGTGAATCAAAGGCTAATAGTCAATAGATTTTTCTTCCCTTAACATCGTAGTTATTTACAAAAAAGAATAATTTCCATGTCAGCTGCAGTTGAGTGTTTGTGGAAAGTAAAGACTGTTACACATGTACGGATTTTCCTAATATTAATGAATGTAAATTGAAGTTGGTATAAAAATGTGCTTAAGTCAAAATACATTGCTGAGTTTGTCACAAAATAAAAAGAAACGGGTCTATATCTGTCTGTAAAGATGATGATTCAGACATTTTGTTTTCACTTCCCAATTATCATGACAAGTGTGGGCTGAGGTGGCACCACACTTCCAAAAGAGGCAGAGCGGTGCTATTTACATTACTGAAATATGATATCGTGTCCCTGTGAAAAAGACCATTAAAAGCCTCTAAGAACATTCTGAGATGCCAAAAATCTCTTTTGAGATACCTAACGATTCTGGTTTGCAGAGGGTCTCATTCAAAAAAAAAAAAACCCAAGCAGAACAAATTTCTGTATAAATTGTTTGTAAAATCATTCTTACATAAATGGTTGCATTCAATTCGGTTCAGCAGTTTACACAAGAATAGATTCAGAAATGATTTGTTTTGCTTGTGTTGCATGAATGAGGGCATTTGTGTAGTTATGGTTCTGCTTAAAAGCATTTGTCATGTAAAATATCCTTGTTTTAGCACGCAGTGCCATTAGTCAAAAAATAAATAAAATTGTAAACGTTTTCTATGTCTTAACCTCACAAGTGTTGATTTTTAGTTGGTTGATCTTTGTTCATAACTACTTGAGACTTGATTTGGATTTGGATGTGAGAAGATAATTGGGGTTGCTAATAACATTATGGCTATATTACATCATTTCGAGAATAAATAATTAGTCAAAATTATATACTATAGACATAATATTACTAACAGTAAAAGTTGTTATGGTATAATTTCCAACAAAAAAAAGAGCTATGGAAAGCTGAAGTATTAGTGTAACAAAATGCAATTACCTACTGAATGTTTTAAAATAATGAAAATCAGAAATGCAATCAGTTCAGACCTTCGTAGAGAAAATAATTACAGTGCAAACATAAAAGTGGCATACTGCTGTTCACATCGATCAGAGTTACATCAAAGCAGCTGCTGACTTTGAACATATGCCCTATATTAGTTCAAACCCATCCATCAATGTCTTTCCATTGAAATACTGAGAGCAGTCAATATCGCAAGAGTGAAAACACCGTAGCTAAAGGTGACAAGATTTCTGAAATGGAAACAGAGTACATTTCCTAGTTCAGTGATCATAATATCATAAATATATCATACATGTTTGTTGAGGCCTATTTTGCATTTTAGATGTGTGGGGGGAATTACTGTGTTGTGACGCCTGAACTTTTGGAAACATTTAGAATTGTGAAAAAAGAAAAAGAATCATGCATCCTGTTTAGGCCCTGTTAAATGTTACATACGTACAAGCAGTATTACTTTAACACAGTTAGTATATGACTACCTTGAAACTAATTGATCAAGAAGATACCTTGATAATTGATGCTAAAAGTGCTGCTCTTCTGTTGTCCAGGTAAAGTGTAACATTCGTCAGATGCTTTTGAAAATGGCAGAGTTGTCTGAGAGAAGAAATCCAGCATGTTGAAGTTCAGAGAACAATGTGCTGGAAACATGGACATTAACATACAGTACCGTACATAGAGGATGATGCACAATGTGTGATGCTTTGATTGCAATCAAAACGAAACTGAACACAGCAGCTTCTCATCTTCAAGCCTGCTCAACAGTTCTTCCTAGGATGCATCTCTTTTGTTGTAGCTACACTTTTCCTTTTGTAATTATCCTTTGATGAAATAATATGTTCAGTTAATAAATATGAACCTAAAATGTCAGTGCATGATATTTGGAAAATGTTGTAACGGTGCCCCAAAATGCCTTCAGGGGTCTTGAGAGGCATGAGAGGAGCTATGCATTTTTCAAACTATGGGAATAGTGATGCAAAGATCCCAAGAATTGCATGAACTGATAAATGTATGCCTTGAAGGCAATGTACATGAAATTGCTTTGGATACACTTGTGAAGAAGTAGTATGCTTAATTTTACTGAATGTCCAGTTTTAGTGTACGCGAGTTAATACGCAAATTCATCATTACAAATGTGTAATTTCAAATACATAAATAAATGACACACAAGTTTCAATAGAAATTCTTACTTAAGTTCTAATTTCATTTAATATAAATTTAAACTATAATACATTTCCATATAATTGTAAATAACATGCAGTTAAGTGTCTGAAAACATTACATTCAGATTTGTTTCTTACATAAGTATATTAAAGTGTTCTATTTTTTCCCACAAGGGTAAAAGCAATTTCCAGATGCATACATTTAAATGTAGGCAAGATGTCCATCGCTCACTTTCCCATAACTGCAGAGAAGCAGGCATATGTCTGTGACGTGGCTGGTAAGCAGACATGAGAGTTGAGATTGATGGTGGTTGTGGATAATGGCAAGCTTTCTCAATATATGTCTGCTTGCTGTATACGGAAATATTCTTCCCTCAGGTCTACTGATAAAAAAAAACATCATTGTGAGACGTGATTTGAAACAAAGTACTTTTGGTGTTTCGTTGTCTGTGGAAAGCTCTTCCTCAATCTTTAGAAAGGGGAGCTATGTCATGGAAATGTATTGAGCCAATGCACAGAAATTCAGTTAGGATCGTGCATTACAGTCACAAGTCCATTAAAAAGAGCAACATGGTTCAGGCAATAATAATGATGATGATGCCTATATCATTTCATTTGCATTCTCTTCGGCATAATTAATGTGTATAATTAAGGTTTCCATTACAAGGCAACAGATGTTGCTAGCCTCTTGCTGATAATGGACTTTGATCAGGCTAAGATCAATTCGTAGAACTGATTAAATTTAAGAAGTTTCAACTGCATTAGTGTGTAGTGTTCCTCTGTGGGTGTCATGATGCATCGAATACTTATTTTCAGTGACAAATAAAGTATTAACTCATTTAAAAACATCTTGAGAGTAACACAATGATATGGTCTTGACCCTGAATCTTCATCATTTAGATGAGGTTATTACACAATCAATTTTAATCCAGCTACAACATAATTATTATAGTGATGCCTGATTCATGAACGAATCATTCTTTTCAGTGAACTGGTTCACCAGTTGAAGTGTTTCAGACTGAAAACTTAGCCACAACGTAAATGAATGTGAACTAAAGTTTTTGATATTAGCCAAAATTTCTTATCAAAAATATGGATCAATTCATTCAATAGATTCTGCTCCTTCAGCGAGGGGACATATTGAGTGTTCATTCATTGTAGTTCCGTTCGTGTGAAGTGAAATGAGGTATGACGGTGACCTTTACTAATTAGGTGTTGAGAAACTTGAATGGGTTTATACAGCTGAACGGTCTGAAGCACTATGTCTAAATGACATTTTTCTCTTGCAGATCTGGCACTGAAAATACATTTACAAGAAGTTAGAATTAAATGCAATTATCAAGAACTGTTGCTCTTGTATGTGTATGAAAGGGTCATGAGATTTAATTCAGCATATTTACTAAATGGTTGCTCATAACCTTGTGAAAAATAAGTATACTTTAGCAAAATTTTAAAAAGAGTTACTTGAAATGAATATATACTTAAGTGCAAATTGGAGCAATGTTTTCAGACACTTAACTGCATTGTACTTACAATTAAATGAAAATGTTGCATTGTTTAAATCTATATTAAATGCAATTAGTTGAACATAATGAACATTTTTGACTTAACTCTTAACTTAACTCTCACTTAACTCTTTCCCCACCAGCATTTTTGAAAAAAAAAAAAAAAAAGTTGCCAGCCACTGCCAGTGTTTTTGATGATTTTCACTAAAATTTCATGGCCCCAAGAATATTTTGTTATATGAATATCTGAACATGCAATACATCAAAATGAAGAACAAAAAAATCTGTTTTATTCTACCTTCAAGAATCATTTTTTTATCAACACGAATGTAGGTAGGTTTCATAAAAAAGCAACATTCTGAGCAAAAAGCTGAGAAAATTGCATTTTAATCAAATACTACATCTGGATCATATTCAAAGATGTAGTAGATTGCTTCCATCAGCACTCCCAAAGCTTCCACAGTCCTTTACCACTTCCTGGATTGACATTTCACTCGGTAGCATTAGGCCATTTTCATTTATATGCGGTAAGTGTTGATGATCGCATTATTTTTTCATATGCATGTTTACATATGAGATCGCTAATTTCTGCATTTAGGAGTTGCGTAATAGCGTTTGGTGGGGAAAGAGTTAAGTAGGACTTAGGTACATCTTTATTTGTTTTGTTGTAATTCTATTGTCTTTCAAATTTGGTTAAAGGGCACGTATTATGCCCCTTTTTACAAGATGTAATATAAGTCTCAGGTGTCCCCAGAATGTGTATGAGAAGTTTAACCTCAAAATACCCACAGATAATTTATTATATTATTTTGAAAATGCCTATTTTGAGTGGAAGCAGAAATATGCTGTTTTGTGCATGTCTCTTTAAAGTGTCCCTATTATAGGTTATGAAAGGTTCATATTTTGGTTTTGGCAGTCCCCAACAACAGGTTGACATGCATGCAATGTCAAAAAACACTTTCATTGTCTTATAATATGCATTTATTTTTACCTTATTTGCTCAACGACTTCCAAACGATTCGCTCAACGATTAATTTTTCCAAACGCCTCCTTTGCATGACGCTAATCTGCGGTGATTGGTCCGATTGGTCGATTTAATTCCAATTTCATCATGCCTGTCATGCCTGATAAAGCAGCATTTGTGAGCGCAGTAGTTTTGGCAGTCCCCAACAACAGGTTGACATGCATGCAATGTCAAAAAACACTTTCATTGTCTTATAATATGCATTTATTTTTACCTTATTTGCTCAACGACTTCCAAACGATTCGCTCAACGATTAATTTTTCCAAACGCCTCCTTTGCATGACGCTAATCTGCGGTGATTGGTCCGATTGGTCGATTTAATTCCAATTTCATCATGCCTGTCATGCCTGATAAAGCAGCATTTGTGAGCGCCCTTTACTAATTAGGTGTTGAGAAACTTGAATGGGTTTATACAGCTGAACGGTCTGAAGCACTATGTCTAAATGACATTTTTCTCTTGCAGATCTGGCACTGAAAATACATTTACAAGAAGTTAGAATTAAATGCAATTATCAAGAACTGTTGCTCTTGTATGTGTATGAAAGGGTCATGAGATTTAATTCAGCATATTTACTAAATGGTTGCTCATAACCTTGTGAAAAATAAGTATACTTTAGCAAAATTTTAAAAAGAGTTACTTGAAATGAATATATACTTAAGTGCAAATTGGAGCAATGTTTTCAGACACTTAACTGCATTGTACTTACAATTAAATGAAAATGTTGCATTGTTTAAATCTATATTAAATGCAATTAGTTGAACATAATGAACATTTTTGACTTAACTCTTAACTTAACTCTCACTTAACTCTTTCCCCACCAGCATTTTTGAAAAAAAAAAAAAAAAAGTTGCCAGCCACTGCCAGGGTTTTTGATGATTTTCACTAAAATTTCATGGCCCCAAGAATATTTTGTTATATGAATATCTGAACATGCAATACATCAAAATGAAGAACAAAAAAATCTGTTTTATTCTACCTTCAAGAATCATTTTTTTATCAACACGAATGTAGGTAGGTTTCATAAAAAAGCAACATTCTGAGCAAAAAGCTGAGAAAATTGCATTTTAATCAAATACTACATCTGGATCATATTCAAAGATGTAGTAGATTGCTTCCATCAGCACTCCCAAAGCTTCCACAGTCCTTTACCACTTCCTGGATTGACATTTCACTCGGTAGCATTAGGCCATTTTCATTTATATGCGGTAAGTGTTGATGATCGCATTATTTTTTCATATGCATGTTTACATATGAGATCGCTAATTTCTGCATTTAGGAGTTGCGTAATAGCGTTTGGTGGGGAAAGAGTTAAGTAGGACTTAGGTACATCTTTATTTGTTTTGTTGTAATTCTATTGTCTTTCAAATTTGGTTAAAGGGCACGTATTATGCCCCTTTTTACAAGATGTAATATAAGTCTCAGGTGTCCCCAGAATGTGTATGAGAAGTTTAACCTCAAAATACCCACAGATAATTTATTATATTATTTTGAAAATGCCTATTTTGAGTGGAAGCAGAAATATGCTGTTTTGTGCATGTCTCTTTAAAGTGTCCCTATTATAGGTTATGAAAGGTTCATATTTTGGTTTTGGCAGTCCCCAACAACAGGTTGACATGCATGCAATGTCAAAAAACACTTTCATTGTCTTATAATATGCATTTATTTTTACCTTATTTGCTCAACGACTTCCAAACGATTCGCTCAACGATTAATTTTTCCAAACGCCTCCTTTGCATGACGCTAATCTGCAGTGATTGGTCCGATTGGTCGATTTAATTCCAATTTCATCATGCCTGTCATGCCTGATAAAGCAGCATTTGTGAGCGCAGTACTGCTTTGTGTACAGCGTTACTGGGGAAACCGCTATTTTTACCGCTCCAAAAGCAGCACCTAGTGGCAAAGAATGAATTTGCATTTATATTCAGACCAATGCGAAAATCAAGTTTTCCCAGGTCTGCACGCGCAACAAGTGGGCGGGCAATATGCTAATGTTTCAGGTTGACATCAACATGAAACGGCTTGGGATTCATTTTAAAAATGACTCGTTTAAATGATTCAGAGTAGACTCTTTCTTTTGAGAGACAATAACTTTATACACGGTGCACTTTGCAGGATGTTTTCATTCACTTGGAGCTGTGTTACATACAGCATGAAATGTAATTTTCAAAAATCCATAATAGGGGTACTTTAAATGCAAATGAGCTGCTGCTCCCCGCCCCCTTTTGCAGAATAGGGTTGTGCCTTTACAGCTCCTACCTCAAAAACTCTGCTAAAAATATCTGTTTGGTTCTGATTATCATGTCTATCATGCTGAAACCATGTGTTTTAATGCCATATCAGTCTAGACTTCTGATATACAATTTTCTAAGTGCACACATCCATAGCACGCACACAAAGTGTGGCTGTCACACGGCATGTGAGTACTAAACGAAGATCTTTTTCATGTCTTATTGCGCTTAAACTGTCAAATACACACAAGTTTATGTTAAAACACACATAAGTTATAAAAACATAGTTATGTCTGTGAAGGTAAACATATGGGAAAGAAATAGCAAAAACAAAATGATGGTGCCGTGGGTGGAAACGTGTAGATTAAGATCACCTTCCTACGTCACTACGGGAGCGAAATCCAGTGTCACTATTTCAATTACTTTATTAATGTAACTGTTTTTTCTAATGAATGTTTTCAACTGTTAACCATTTTGAAACATTTAAAGCAGGCAGGGTTAACCTTACAGTAGTACTCAACACTGATTACTGTCAGACTTTCAAAAATCTTTTAAATCATTTAAATTAAGATTATAGTAATTTAATTTTAAAGCACAGCGACCACAAAAAAAAAAATTCAGACTTTAGCACCACATTTTATTTTGGGATCATTCTGAGGTTAAATACAGATTTAAAATCATAACAAGAAACCATTTAATAGATACAATACTGTTTTTGAAACCTAAGTTTTGCATAGCTATGTCAGTATCAGTTACACCTTTTTACAAAGGTGTGTTTGAACTAAGAATCTGACAGGTAAGTTCCATGTGCAGTTTATTAGAAGTAAAACAGGACAAAACAGAACAAAACGTTGCCAAATATAATCCAAAAACCTGACACCGACAACACCAACCAAGAAGACAATATAATCCAGACGCAATGACAGACAGAGTGAGCATGGTATATATAGCTGGGATAATGAGTAAATGATAACAGGTGCTACTGATCAGAACAGAATTAATACGCAGGGGACTATGGGAAATGGAGTTTAACACATACAACATAGAACAGACAGAGCGCCCTCAAGTGGCCAGTCCAGGGCACCACAACCAACACTGTGACAATTCATATTTCACATGAGCTGATTCGTTACAATCAAATAAATATATGTGAGTATATAAAATTATTCAGACATAACCCCCTTTGTAATTGTTAACATTTTCTTAAGTAGTTGTAATTTAATAACACAATTTTTCTAAGTAACTGTAACAGATTATAGTTACATTTATTTTGTAATTAAATTATGTAATTCCGTTACATGTAAC